>NC_065570.1:5249426-5557627 GCF_937616625.2 Mercurialis annua | reverse complement strand
ATAAACGACTAAATATGGAAACCTTGTCCTATTTGGACACAAACACTACATATGGAAGGATAAGCTCTACTTTAGGAAGATAAGACTATTTAGGAAGACGTTCCTAAATAGGACTCTTATCAGATTAAGGTAGATCTCGACAAATCAGGAGAATCCTTAAGATACGGCCGAATCCCTACAAAGTAGGATTCACCTACCTAATACAACTCTACTAGGTATATTCGACTACTATAAAAGGAGCACGAGGTATGCCTAGAATCACAATTACATTCATATACTCAAAACGCTGCTCAAAGCTCTAAACTGACTTTAGCATCGGAGAGTTAATCGGACAACCACCGTCCGGTTAGCTTCTACCCTGTTTTGCAGGTTCGCTCACCGGTTCAGAAGGCAGACTCCATCAGATCTAAAAATGTTAATATAAAAAAGTAAAAATTCAGATTTTAAAGTAATAGATTTTAAAAAAAAATCAATACCTCTAATATATTTTTCAATAAATATGGAGTTTTATAAGGAAAAAAATCATACTTATTAGGGTTAATTACATCAAAAAAAGAAATTACCATTTTTCAATAACATGACCTTTAAAACGTGGTAAATAAAGAAATCACCATTCATTTTGTTACAAATTCGACATAAGGGGCGTTGTCGATGACGTGGCAGGACACGCGGCACACCCATCAAGTGTCCAAATCAGCGAAATTCTACCGAAAAATGTGCCAATGTTGAATTTGAACATAAACGAAAGGTTGTGTTTTAGTTTGATACGTTTGAAAAATCATGTTATTTTCGTGAAAAGGTGCAAAAGTCATGGTTTTTGGTGTAATTAACCCTACTTATTAAGAAAGTATAGAATAATTATGAGAAATTCATCCTAAGTATAAAATATGAAATTGAGTGTTTTCTTCATATATATATGGAGAAAAAATGTCATTGAAAGAAAGCTCTAAAACTGTGCTATATAAATTACTGACATTCCAATTGTGATAAGAAGGGCATAGGTCATCCGTGGTCACAATTTAGTGAAGCTTCATTGCGTTGTCAAATTTCTAGCTGCAGATTTCTTCAAAAAATCAAACTTATATCCAACTTTAACTCAATTATTTGATTCACCTTTTTGCAGGTTTATAAGATAAATCTGTCATTAAGTCGTTTATAATTATAATTTATGCTATTTTTTTATTGTCAGATCTTCAAATTTATCATGCATCTTATAATATAATTGTACTTCTTTTTGAATTGATACAAAAATACTTATAGTGATTTTCGAAAATCTATATATAGATAGATTAAAGGTTGTGTATCATAGTGGTGGTCTAGTGGAGGCTCTTTTTGGATTTAAATCTTCACACCCGCACTTTAAAAAATAAATCCTTTAAGAAACATATTTAAAGCCCTGTTGATAATGTGATGGTATTAAATATTTAACTATTAACACCTGGGATTTTTATGGTTAGTTGCTATCTATCTGAAAAAAATATTTACATGTAGATTGACAATGATTGGTTAGCTTAAGAGTTGGGTCATGTCTCTATAATCATAAGCAGTAGCTACTACTACTGGTTCTCAATTATTGCTTGCTTCCTCTTGACTTCTCTTTCGAGATTATGATGAATCTATTGCTCTTTTTTCTATTACAAAAAATGCCAACTTTAAGCTTTAACTCAGTCATTAAACATCGAAAAATTATTGCACACAACCGTTGCGCCATGTCATTCGTGCAACAAACCAATTGTGCGTTAGCCATGTGGAAAATTGAATGATAAAAAAAATAAGTATTAATTAAAAGATTCCCTATCGCAAATGCTCATTGGCTTGATGTAAAAATGACGTGGCGCAACGGTTGCATGGGATAAACACTCTTAAACATCGGACTGGCCCGGCCGATTTAACTAGTTCAGCTAAAAACTGAAAACTGGTTAACTGTTATGTTCATTAAACACTAAAACTCAGAAATTCCGTCCAGTTGAATTGGCCGGTTGACCTGGTTCTAACCGGTAGTTGAACCGGATGCTGATGTGGTTAAACCGGTGGTTGAACTACCGATTTGATTGATTGGATCATAAACTATGTCTAAAATTTATTTTACGTGTTTTTTACTCAACCGGTGAAATTGGAAACCGATAGCCTCATCGGTTTGATTATCAGTCGGTTTATAAAACATTGCTTAACAAACTAACCCACTATATATACAAGTGAATTTTGAATAGCTCTGATCTTTCAATATTGTATAGTTTATTTTTCATCTATCCTTTGCTTAATTTTGATAGAAAAACACTGTTGAATGCTGTTATTGTTATCATCATAATATAACTCATAATGGCATCCATTAATATAATATTAGTCCCATTTAGATCACATTAATTAAAATTAAATATCAATATATGTTTGTCCAAATAATGAGAAGTTTGACATAAAAATTAAAATTAAATTTCGAATTAATAGAGTCTTGCAATTGGAGAATATACGTTAGAGGACTTTTACCCTCTTTATATATCGGTCTTATGGTGAAAAATTTCAAATCTTTAAAATTTGTTGCAACTTAATCCAAATGATTTAATTTTTATAAGACCTAATCACCTAAAGAAACTCCACCTTATAACTATTTCTTATTTACACCCTCACCTAGAAAAATTGTCAATTATACCCTATTTTGTGTTTTTACGTTTCACCTCTACTCAATAAGTTAAATTAACCTCTTTTCATTTGAAATAAAGTTCAAATTAATCCTTCACTTTTAAAATATATTCTAATTAGGATTAATTTCATAACGGTCTTTACAAGAAATTTCATTTTAATCACGACCTTTAAAAGTTGTCATATAAAACCATGACCTTTTAATTTTTTTTTATCAAATCTATCATTTCAATGTATTTTTATTGACTAAATTATTCACTAAACCGTTAATGAAAGACCCAAATTATAAATCGATACCAAATATTATTATCTTTTAGTTACAATATGTATGATTAGTAGTTTTTAGTCAAAAAAAAATATACACCGAAATTAATTTTAGTGATAGATTTGAAACAAAATAAAAGGTGTCGCCTTTAAATGCCAACTTTAAAAGGTGGTGATTAAAATGTAATTTCGTGTAAAATTTATGATTTTTTTATAAAATTAACCCTTATAATTAAACGTTAATGTTATGAATAGTATAAGAATACTTTTTTTCTCAAATTCAACTAATAATAATTTTTTTATTTAATTCATTAAATAATTTTTTCAAATTTAAAATATAAAACAAATATTTTTTATAAAAAATAAAATCAATTTACATTTTTTTGGGGTTCTCCGGAGAGGAGCGGAAAAGCTTGATTTGTAAACATGGCAGAAGATACAAAAAATCCCTCGAGTTTTTCTCAAAAGTACATATCATCCCTTTTAGTTTATCTGGGCACAATTAAGCCCCCGTCTTTTTAAAATTGAACAATTAAACCCTTATTATTTTAAAATCGAACAAATAAACCCTTTTAGTTTACTTTTGGGATACTTACCCCCTCAATTTTTTGGTAAATATTTTAAATATTGAAATTATTTTTGAACTTTTTTCCTATATGATTATGATAGACATGTCAGCCATTAACAAATGTTTCTAATGATGTTGGATGAAAGGGTTTATTTGTCCTATTTGAAAATAAAGAGGGCTTAATTACACTCCAAAAAAGTAAAGGGCTGATTTGTACTTTTATGAAAACTACGAGAATTTTTTTATACCTTTCTGCACGGCATCTGAATTATTTAGGTGTCATGTAATTTTCCTCAACAAATTTGAGAAATTTACACCCTCCACAAAAAAAAAAAAATATTTATAAAAATACCACTTCACTTTTCTCTTTACAAACAATACTTTTTAAATTTTTTTTATAAAAATACCATCTTTTTATCTTCTTCCTTTCTTATTTCCTTCAAACTCTAATTTATTTCTCTTCCTCCATTAATGTCTACCAACACCATCACCTTCACCTATTAAACTTTGCTACCGCCCTTTATCATATGGTTGTTGCTCTGTCGCTCGTCAACTCCTCCACGCTGCCGCCGCCCGCTGCTTTTCCTCCACGCCGCCGTTGCCGCCCGCCGTTGCACACTTCTCCTCCACGTCGCGGCCGCTGCTCCTCCAAGTCGTCGTCACCATTTCTCCTCCAATGCTTCTCCTCCACGCCGCCACTCGCCCACCTCCACAGCGCCACTTCTTATCAGATCTGAAAATAGAAAAACAATATATAATTCGTATTATATACAATAAAATTGTATACAAATATAATATAGATTTATTTACAAAATTTGTATTATATATATATGAAATTTATACTGAATGTATACAGAATCATATTTTTGTATATAAAAAAATTGTATTCTTGTAAATACTTTTAAAAATATGGTATTGTTTGTGAATAAAATTTTGAGATTATATTTTTGTAAATATTTTCTATTTTTTGGGTATTTGTGTAAAGACCCCAACAAATTTGATGATTCAGCCCAAAAGCAACCCAAACACAGCCCGATTTTTAACAGATATGAAGAGGCCCATAAAATAATTTTATTCAGCTCTAAACACTAAAACTCAACAAATTTCCAATAAAATATTTTAGCCTTCACTATCCCACCAGCCAGTCTTCTTCATGGCCACAACTCTGCCATTGCAGCAGCAGCCACCATATTTTTACGCGCTCCTAAAACCCCGCAGGCCTATTGCCTTGCGCCACGTAGCTACTGTGCGCGCCTTCCAGCGCGGAGACTTCGACAGGTTCGCGAGAAACACGTGGCGGAGTGCAAATGATGGGTTTGAGCAGTTATTATATGAGGCGAGAAAAGCGGCTGAGCGTATAGATAGGAGATACTCTGTGACGAGGAGGGTTGGTGACGTGGCACAATCTGCCGCTGATCGTGCTCGTGAGATTGATAGAGAGCTGGAGATTGGTGTCCGGTGGCGGAGTTTTACGGTTGATTTTAGTCGGAATTTGCCTAGGGTTTGTTCCTTTTCATTTCTCATTTCTTGTTTATTTTTTTACTTTGATAGTCTAAAACTGCAATAATTTGATTAATTATTAGTGTTAATTGGCTAAAAAAAATTGAATTGAATTGAGTTTAATTCTTGAACACGATTTTCCCCCTAAACAAGACCATTTTTAATTGTTTGCAAGAGTCTATATGAAATACCAAACAAAATCAACTATTTGAAGTTTATGTAATCAGTTCTCTCTCAATCATAGTCTAGCAGCACGAACACGGACAGCGAAACGGTATTATTTTATGGTTTTCTATCTAGAAATTGAGATTTCGCTTCCAAAATGTCTAAGTGTTCGAGATGTTTTCGAAACGGATACGTTAATTGATTGAAATGTCCGTGCTACCTAGATTATATTTGATTAATTGTGCAAGAATTCAGTTCAGATAACTTGGTTTGGTGTAGTTTGAATCTTGTTACCGTTTCCTAATTTTATAGAGAACTTTGTCTCATTTTGATTATTATCATTTTTTAAGGCCACTGCACTTACTTCTAGATCGTGACTATTGAAAAGTTTGTAACGTTTTGTTAATTAGGTACATTGATAATTAGTTATCTTACTTTTATTGTTGTTGCTGTTCTTGCAGTACAGGAGGGAGCTCAGTGGTTTCCTTGATACCCCATTAGGGAGGGGTGTTGCTGTGAGTATAAGAATTTCTCTGTACTTAATAGTTTGCATCTGAAATTGATTTTTGGGTCTGAACTTTATTAGTTTATGCAGTGCATAGTCTTTTTCTCATTTATAAAATGGTTAAAAGTTGGTAATTATGTTTTGTTTTCCAGACTATATTCTTCCTTTGGTTTGCGTTTTCTGGATGGCTGTTTCGATTCTTGATTTTTGCTACATGGGTTCTACCATTTGCTGCACCTCTTCTCATTGGGACCGTGGCAAATAATCTCGTAATTAAGGTATAGTTTCTTTATATTTGGCACTTAGCAATGTCTTCTTCCTAGCACAGTATGCTTTTAACATTTCGTTAACCGGTTTGTATTTCAAAGGTCAAGTCAGTTGTCTGACTATCTTTTAGGCTTCTTGATGAGTTATGTAGTTAGGTTCAGAGTCTTTCACCTTTGTTATATTTTGCTGTTCTAGCCATTCAAGCAAGCATGGGGAAAGTAGTAGCTAATATTGTATTTCTTCTTTTTCTCCTTCATGAAAATCAGTTTTAATACTTTTTATGCATGTGATAGTAGATGAGTTTTCTTTTCTGTAGCACGATGTTCAGTTTGTTTATAATGTCTTTGTATAAAAAGATATGCGTGTGTATACGTATTATACATTATTGCTAATATTGGGTTCTTATAATATTAAAATAGGTAAAACTAACCTTTGTTTAAGGGAATGGGGATACTAGGCCTTTAATCCTTAATATTATGCACTAGGAGTAGGCACTTGATTGTTAGGCTTTTAGTATCTCCTCACTTATTAAGATTACATGAGAAGTGATGTGAACCTTAAACCAAGACAAGCTACAGCTCAAATGGTTTAAACGCTAAACAGCATTCTGCTAGGCCGTGGTTTCAGTTCCTTCCACGAGCGCTCCCCCTCCCCAATGATAAAAAAAAAAAGAGACAAGGTAGAAATGGTCCAAAGGAGAATATTGTTAATAGGTCTAATCTTAGGTGGAATCTAGGAGAATTAGGTGAGCTAAATAAGAATTAATGATCATAGTTTTGAACCATTATGCCTCACTGAATAAAGTCTTACACTGGTAGATTCTTAGGTTTTGTACGAAACTGAATGGAATAAAAATTGAGGAACAACTAGTAAGAAGTATCTAAGGTGTAACAGTAACACACTATGAAACTACCTCCCATACCCTGCCTAGCATTAGTTGCAGCCACAAGTAATGATGTGCCCTAAGGAATAATTTCTGGTTTAGTGGAAGGATAAATAAACTGTGTTTCTCAGTTTCCGGAACGTTTCTGTGATCTGAAACTCCCTTAAAACTCACACGAATGTTTCGGGGTGCTTTAGTAAATAACAAAAGTTACACATTCGTTTCCTAATGAAAACCCATTAAATTACGTTTGTATCCTCTGTAAAGCTGCTGAGGCTACACTTTAACTTACTGTAGTTTCTATTCATTTGACAACTCAATTTGTTGTTAGCATACTAAACTTTTTACTGAACTTTTAACAGGGGGCTTGTCCCGCTTGTAAGAGGCAGTTTGTGGGGTACAAGAACCAAGTTATACGCTGTGCTGGTTGTGGTAATATTGTGTGGCAGCCGGATTCAAGAGGTGGTAGAGGTAGTGGTAGAGGTGGGACCTCTTCATCAAAATCCGATCCTAATATTATCGACGTTGAATTCGAGGAGAAATGATAAATTCTGTTTGATATTGCCAAACCTTCGGGCTAAATCGGGTGGACTCATCGTGACATGTAGAACACAAAGGAATTTGGAGAAAACAGTGTCATTTCTATGCCTGCAAGATGTTTTAAGCATTTCAGGTTTCTTCTTGGTAGATGGTAGTTAGTTCTATTCGATCTTCTGAAGGACTAGTTGAATTTTCAAGCTTGTATAATGCCTCTTTTATACGAAGTTGAATTAAATTATGACAAACAAGGCATAGAATTGTATAATATATTCGATTCAATTACAAATCATATTAACATAATGTTATTTTCTACCTCTTTAATGGCTCCAGGTTGCTTGGTCCGGTGTACCTTTTGATTATGGTCTGTTATTGTCAAATCCGAAAATAGTTCTTGAGTTAATGGATGAACATATTTGAATCTTTTTTTGTAAATGTAATATTTTTTGGTAAAATCTACATATAGCTAACATATTTCGAAGGACCAACGATGCATTATTCATACGTTTTAAACTTATATAAATTATTTATCTAAATATTCCTATGAATTTTAGACTTCTATAGCTTATTTATTTTATTTTTATTTTTCTTCAACTTTTCTATTATACAAACTATTATTTATAGAATGTTTGCAAAAAAAAAAACTATTATTTATAGAATATTCTCATTAGTCTTAAATATATATAAATTATTGATTTATTTAATTTCTTTTCTTAAATAATTATTATTTCCAAGATTAATAAATATTACTCTCATGAGTTTCCAAAATTATTTGATTTTTAGCTGTTGTAAAAGCTATTATTTCTAAAAGAAAGTTACATTAATTAACAGAGTATATTCATTAAGTTCCAGTCTATGTGCATTACTTATTTCATTTGATGTTTTTTTTTTATTTTAAAGATATTATTTCAAATCTATTTGATGTGAATAAAATTTTAAAATTTGTTTACTATCATCCATATTAAATTATAAAATTAAGAAATTGATTTTTTTTATTTAGTCACAAATATACACTTATGACTTATCCAATGTTTTATTAGCAAAAAATTGTGTAACCAAAGACATGACGAAATTAGGTACTAGTGTATCATAGCTTTTATTTGGAAAAACAATATCATAGCATTTGACACAATTTCATACAACATCTATTTATACATATTCATATAATATACATGTCTAACTTAAGTAGATATATATATGTGATGATTTATTATAAATATAAATAAAAAACTAACAAAAATCTACAAAACCAAATAGTACTCTTACTTTAAATATTGGAGAAAACTAAAACTTCATATTAAATACTTGTTCTCTGATGGAATCGGTAGCTTATTTTATTATCAGAACATTGCTTAAGTTCATACGATGAATGCTTTTCTATCAAGACATTACTAATTCCTCTGAAGCTATTAATAGTAATGAAGGTGGTTTTTTGAAATACTAATATTCTCAAAAGGTTTATCAAATTCTATATAGTACTCATAATATTAAAGCAGATTTCTTTGTTTTAGTTATCGATTAGGGATTTATAACAAAGAACCCCCTGTAATCTATCCTAACTATTTCAAAAAGTTTAATTAAAAGTTGATTCGAAAGATACTTGGATATAACTTACAAATTTTACGATGAAAGTTCTGTTGCAATGGAAATTCTCATTTGATTTCATATACCCATTATCACATTAGTTGTCTATCTCGAGTTAGGCAAATGTCTCTTTTCTAGAAAAAATAAATTTATTAAAAAATAAACTAGAAATGAAAATATAACTGAAATTTGCACTGATGTTAATGAGTATTTGTTTTAGCTTGATGACGAAAATGATTAAAAGACACCATGCATGTTGTAACTGAGTGAGTTTGGATTTTCTTTTTAAAGATAGACTGCAGAGTAGCAAAATAGCAGTTTAATTATTTTGTTTTCAAGTCGTGAGGTTTAAGCGATTTTTGAACCTAATTTCATTTACGGGATAAATGTCGATTCTCATAAGTTTAGCTCACAATGTTCGCTATTTTTTGGCCAAATTTCATCGTGTGAGCATCCAAAATGACGATTTATGATGCATGATTACCTTTAATACTTTTGTTTATTATTTGTTTTTTTTATTTAGATTAGGATTTCAAAAATTTTGATATTTATTTTTTGTTAATTTTATTTTCTTTCAAAGACATATCACTATAATTAATGAGGATAAATTTGACGATATTTTATAAAATAGAGTGCCTATAATCTAGGAAACTTTTTAAAAATAATACCTATTAATTTGGGATAAAAAGAATATAAAATTATCTTAAAATTAAAAATACATAAATTATTAACTTTTTATTATTAAAATTATAATCAATTTAATTATATTCGATTAAAACTATTTTAGTTAAGGACATTTAGATATTTACCTATAAATTATATAACTCAAAATTAGAATAAACCTATCAATTTGGAAAAAATATATTCCTTTCGCCTCATTTTAAAAGTCCTATTTTTTTAGGGATTATTTGCGAAATATCTATTTTTTTCAAAATATTTACACCATTTTTGACCATCTTTCTCTTATTTTCTATGCTACCTATTTTTATAACTTATTTACAAAAATACTCAATATATATAGTAATCTTATCTCATTTTAGGTTAATTTTTTACATAACCACTCCTTTTTTTTTCTCTTGTCTCTCTTAAAGTTCTCTCTTCTTTTCTTTTTTTTCTTTTGATTTTCAGTTTGTCTCTTCCGGTTACTTTGCCATTCGCTTTTTCGTTCGCGCTTCCGTTCGTCTACTTCCGATGGATTTTTCGTCGTTTCGGTCATTTTTTCGTTCATCTCTTCCGTTCGTGCTAGTCCGTTCCTATCTTCCATTCGCGCTATAGATTTCTCGACATCGTTTTTAGATTTGTGTAATTTTTTATGTTTTTTGTGATGATTTAAACATTTTGTAAATAAATTATTGTAGATCTATAATTTTTTTGTTTATAAAATTGTTCTATTATTCACATGATTATTTTGTCTTTCTCTTATTCATAAATTTGTTTATTGCTACTGATTTTGTAAAGAACAATTGATTTATGGTGTATTTATAGTGATTTTATAATATATTTACGTTATATTGTATTTTTTTGGTATATTTATAGTGCATTTCTGGTATTTTCCGGGACATCTATGTTTTTAGTATATTTCTGCCGTTTTTACTATATCTATGGTGCATTTGCAGTATTTATGGTGTATTTGCAATGTTTATTGTGTATTTGCAGTGTTTATATAGTATAAACCACAAAAACACTACAAAAATGCCATAAATACACTATATATACACTATTCTTACACTATAAAAACACCATAAAAACACTATATATACACTATTGTTACACCATAAAAACATGATAAAAAAATTAAAAAAAATCCCAGGAAAAAAATCTATAAAAAAAGAGAATAAATTATTAAAAACTAAAGGGCTGTGCAATCGGTCGGTTCGGTCGACCGAACCGAAAAAATCGAAAACCAAAATTGGATGAAAACCCAAAACCGAAAAAGGTATTTATGAAATTAAAAAAAAGTATTTTTTTGTAAATAAAAAAAATCAGAAAAAAAAAGTCAAAAAACTGACATGTAAAAGTGTAAATAAATTACCGAAACATGTATTTAGAAAATTACCACATTTTTTTACATAAAGAATAAGAGATTATTTAGTATTATTTTTGTTTTTTCATATTTTTTTATGTTTTGTCCTTATTAGTAGTAGTAGAATTTTATATTGAACTCCTTTTAAAATGACTAAAATAAAAGTGATTTTTTTTTTATAAAAATACTCAAAAAATAGATTTTTTAAACAAATCTAAAAATAGAAATGAAACATTTTTTTTGACGGGAAAATGAAACATTAATATGTATATTTATCCAAATTGGATATTAATATGTATATTTATATTGGACATTAATAGAAATGAAACATTTAAATTGGACATTAATATGTATATTTATCCAAATTGGAGTATATATTATGAAGGAGTAATTTGTATATTTATCCAAATTGGAGGGGTTAAGTAATTACCAGATTTCCGTACTTTATCTGTTAAACTATTTTCCCTCCATATATCCTTTGATTCGTCTGCAATTTCTTCTGTAAATTAGGGTTTCGATTGTAGTTAACTGACAGTCAAGTTTTAATCCTGTGACGAAGCTGACTAGCAACCATGGAGATATCTAACCAAGAAGAAGAAGAAAAAGCAGCGCCTATTGTGTTTCTCGATCGAGCTTCTCGTCAAACCAGAGGAAAACGGTACCTTTTTCTTTCTGGATTATTTGCCAATTGCCATCTCTTGATGTGTATTTTTCACTAAACATTTCTCAATTTAATAAAACCTAAAATTATAAATTGCTGCTTTTTTTGTTTGTTTAATCTTTGTTTTTTTTTCTGAATTGCACAGTATGACCAAGTTGCTTGATGAGGAAAATGAAGAGGATGACTTGTTCTGGAATCAGGATGCTCTTTTAGAGGTTATTTTAGTCATTGTTTATATACTTGTTCTTGATCTGCTCAGGAGAATAATAGTGTATTGTAGTTCAATGTTCATAAGTCTTGCCGTAAAATAGTAAAATACATTGTTAAACAGGACTACAAATTCTAACATTCTTGTTCGTTTTCGTTACTAGGAAGAGAATGATAATAATTATGATGAAGAGCCGGAGATTGCTGATGAGTTCGATAGTGATTTTGACGATAACGTGAGCAATTTTAATTTTCTTAGCTTTTGTGCTCTCGTTTCTTTTTGGTACCTGCCATATTAAATTGTAGTCATTCTTTTAATGCAACAATGATTATTTATCTCTGACTTTTAGTAAGCATGAACACTGCTGCCTTCTGTTGGTGATAGGAGTCTGAACCAGATGAAGAAGCACAAAATGTTCCGGATGAAAGGTTTAGTATTCGTTTGCTAGACAACACTATGTATATTTTTGTTGCATTCTTACCTAATATTTAATATTTCATCTTAAAGGAAGCAAAAAAGGAAACGACTTGTATATCCTGGAAAGCCTTCGACAAAGAAGAAAAAGAAAAAGAAAGTTCTTTCCAATCTTGGTGAGGAGTCCAAGGATGAAAAATTAGCAGAAGATTCTACTGCCCCAGAACATCATGATGCGGGCGATGATGGTGAAGGGGAGAGAATAGTGAGGAAATCTACTAGAACATCAGTCATTGTTAGGCAGGCCGAGAGAGACGCAATAAGTGCAGCTTTGCAGGCAACAATGAAGGTCAGATCTTGGTTACACACTATTGTTTTTTGCTGTGGGGTGTGGTAGAGATAATAAAACGATGGTGGAATGTCGCTTGCCATTGACTGGTTATTTGATATGTTACTAGAGTATCTATAATTGAAAGATTTATAGTTTGATTTCTGGCAATCCTCATTTGGTTAATTACATATTTGAACACAAGGTATAATAGACATGTGCTTGTTTACGCTTCAAGTCTAATGAAAATTCCTGTCTAGGTGTGTGTTAGAGATAATAAAATTATAGGCGGTCTCACTTAAAAATTTAAACTTTTGGATTATTTATTTTTTGACAGAAATTAGTGTAGCCTGGCTTTATGGTACTTATCATCAATTTTAGAGATTATACGATTCAGATACATATTATGTCAATAAAAATTAAGTTTGGAGTTAGAGGACTTTAATTTTTTAATTTGGATAATATACTATTTATCAACATGAAAACTTGGAATTTTGATATGTTAGATTTAGTCCTTAACAAGTCTTCTAGAAATAATTTTTTATTAATTTTTCATCAATCATTGTTCCTTCTGCTGGTCATTAGTCTATTCTCAGTTTCGTAATCTGAAATTTGAAAATCATAAGACTCTCCAATGCAAGATTTTAGGATATCCGCTCATCAAAGCAATTTATCTAGGCTAAATTTCAACCTATATGCAGCTACTTAACTGTAAATTCAGCTGCCTAATGATGTAATATTTTTATTTGATGCTTTTAGCAGCCAATAAAAAGGAAAAAGGTGGGTGAAGAGAAGAGAATGACACAAGAAGAAATGCTTCTTGAAGCCGCTCAAACAGGTTTGTATCATATCTTTTTTTAAATGTTTAAAACTTAATTTATTTGTTCAAAGTTGTGTTCTTAATAAGTTACATGTGTGTAATGATTGTGCAGAAATTATGAATTTGAGAAATTTAGAGCGTGTTTTGGCAAGGGAAGAAGAAGTTAAGAAAAGAGCAATAGTGCATAAAGCTGTGTATAATGGCCCACAGATAAGATATTTCTCTAAAGATGGTAAGGCTACTGTTTGCACTATGCAGCTATTATGCCATTAGATTGTTCTTTATTATTGGAGCAGTATGTTAATGCCGAACTCACCTGTAGGTTGTTCATATCTAGAATTCAGAGGAATATCATTTCAGTCAGAAATTTCTGTAGCATCTAATCCATGTAAGTTGAATCTTAACTTTATGTGCATTTGAATTTGTAATTTCAGTGGCATCTAATCCATGAAATTGAGCCATAATGTTTATGTGCTTTAGTGCTGGCGAGTCTGTGTGATTAGTGGTGAAAATAGTTTTGGGATACAATTAATTTTATCATCGGTTTATTTATATTCTAAATATAATCTAAATGAGCTACTTTCTTTTGGAATTAGTTGAATTTTATTTCAGTGCATCAGCAATGGAACCTCTTTTATACATACACAATATATCCTGATCTTATTTCCCAAAATGGGGTTTGCTGTTCTCACAATTATCCTAACTATTATTAACTTGTGATTGATTGAGTGTACATAATCTTATTAACCCCCCTGCCACAAAGATACAGTTTATTTTTTTCTCAATCTAAACATAGAATGAATTCATAGCATATACTTGAAAGAAAGATGCATCATTGTTGTGCTTTACCATTTACAGAAACCGACTTGTTCATTTTTTCATACAAAGTTAGTTTAGGATATGAATGGATTTTCTGCAACTTGGCGGGCATCTCCTGACTTTATATCAGAGTAAAAGCACATGGCATGTTCTTTTTTGCACCGACTTTATAGTGAGAGCATAAGTTTTGGGGAAAAATACATAGAAACCATCTTGTGGTTTTAGCCATTTTCAATAAGAGTTTTTATTTTTGTTTGAGATACCTTGTGTTTTGCAATATTAGCACATAACATTATTTTCCTTAAAAAATGCTGACATGGCAACTAATATGCTGATGTATCATGAGTTTACACCCTTTTCACATTAACTGTGTTAGTGCCAAATACCTATATGTGCAAACAGTGCAAAACATTGGGTCCTTGTTGCAAACAAAATCACAGGCCTCTATTTGAAAATGAATTAAATCACAAGGCAATTAATTGGGTTTTTCCCTAGAATTGGAGCTTACATTTGAAATGAACTGTCTTCTGTAACCAACCTGCCGATAAAGAATTTGGTACCATTGTTTTAAATCCATTCATCTCCAGGAATCTTCTGAGAGGCTGGAAAAAACTTAAAATATAGTCTAAAAAGAAGAGTTTATTCTTTGTCAATAATGAAGGAGCTGCAAGTGGAAGTTGACACATACCCTTATGGTTTTTGGAAGCTTTATGTCTTTAAGTTTTCAAGCCTTCAGATTTAGACATGTTAAAGTGAGGAAAGCAAATTGTTAGCGATAATTCATTTTAGAATTTATATACGGCCAATACTTTACACACTACACACTCAGAGCTCTCTTAATATATTTCTTACAATCTCTTACCAGATCCAGAAAAGCCGGTGTGTGCTATAACAGGCTTGCCTGCCAAGTAAGAGCTTCTTTTATTCTGGTGGTTCATATTACGTGTTTGAAGTTGTAGCTTAAGCCAAATATATGCTTAACACTATTTATTATGCTTAAATTCTGAACTCATCCTGTAGGTATCGTGATCCAAAGACTGGGTTACCTTATGCAACAAAAGAAGCTTTTAAAATTATTCGTGCTCGGTATTGCTTCTTTCCTTGATCAGTGAATTTGTGGAAAACTGTTAGAACATTTTGCTATCTACTTCTACTTTATTTCCTTTGCCTGTCTTTATCTTTTCTTTTTCCTACTGGATTTGTGTAAATGATGCTTGTTTTTAGTACCGAGGCCTCCATTTAGTAGTAGGTCTTACAGTTTGGCTTATATTTGTGATTTGAAGGCTGCAAGTTTCTCAATCTTGTACTGGTTTCTAGTGTAAAGCATTTCTCTGCATGCATCTGTGTCGTTCAGAATAATCTGTTTAATCTTTGTCCAGCCAGAAGCTGGGAAAGCGTAACAGCATTTGGGTGAGGAAAGTATCCTCTGAATCACTGATTAGGTTTTATGGGAGCAAGCCATTTGTAAAGACCTGGACATTAGGTCTAGATCAAATGAAAGGAGATATGAATTCTCAAGCGCTCATCAGATGTTCTTGATAAGTTCTAAATGGTTCTTGGAGCGATAATTAATATATTGTGGCTGTCGGGTGGAATGGCTTCTCATTTCTGATGAAACTATTTAGTTGGAAGTGCATGCCGGTAGGTAATGTGGCACACGCCAGTTGATAGTTTAAGTGCATGTAGGCGCGATAGTCCAAGCATGCAACCTTTTATTTTCCTTACCTTTTCGTCAGCAGCAGTTAAAGAAGTAGCGGTAATAGTGGCATGATCACTATATGTGTTGAATTGTTGTATAATGCTATTGTATTTCAACCTATTTTTTAGCTAATCCTGACAGCAATTTTTCTTCGTCCCTTTTTGTTGAATAATACTACAGCTATGAGGACGAAAATAACATAAAAAAGGAGATGGACATGGGAGTTTTATCCGATTCACTTAATGGAAAAGGATTTTCAGGCAGAAGGAAGCGGATCCCAAATTCAAACAGAAGAAAATTGCCAAATTTCTCGTACATGTCTCAGTTTGGCAAGGCTCCTACAATAGAAATTGATTCTTCAGAATAGGACATGAAAGCTTCAGCCTCTTACAGCAGCAGCACCCAGAAAAAGCATTGTGTTCAGTGTTGATGAATTCAACCTTTAAATGGTTTGAAATGAATTGGTGAGATGGTGATCATGTTAAAAAGATGGATGAAGGAAACGCAAACCGGAAAGGCCGGCTGGCTAATACTGGTTTAAATCTTGCAGAAGGCAGTTCATGAAATCATGGAGACTAGGGATTTTTTTTTGGGGTTAGCCCAGCTTAATCTGCGACATTGTGTTGTAAATAACAGAAAAAGATTTAGTCCCAGCAGTGGGTCGTTATTTTAATTCTATTAACTATACTTGGGAAATGATTTAGTTCTTATTATGATTTGATAGATATGGAATTTTTTCTCCTAAATTTCAGAATTATGCCTACCATGGTGCCAATGATGTGAGGCTTATTTGTGAGCACTGGGAACAAGCTGAGGCGCTTTTGTGCTACTAAGTAATCATACACCAAATCCACAGCTTAACACAAAAGTGCCTCACTTAAGACAAAATTGATTGGAGAAAACCGGCTAAAATTGCACGAAATGTTAAAATTAAGATATATTATAAAAATTAAAAGTTTTGGATAAAATTACAACAACTCGTAAAAGTTTGAATATATTTTGCTATTAGACATTTATTTTATTTTATTATATTCTACTATCTAAAACATAATTATTTTCTAATAAAATATGAAATTGAAGTCTACAATTGAATATATATAAATATAGTGCAATTGTAAATTTATATTAACATTCATATTAAAGAAAGATTAATAAATGTATTTTAGTAAAATTAAAAGTGCTGAGGTTCAATTTTAACAAATAAAAGTACAGGGATCCAATGACAAACATAATAAAAGTGCAGTAATCCAAATTTGCTTTTAAGTTTTTTAAAAAACGTACACGTCAACGTCCCCAACCCGCAGCTGTATGTAACCGCCGTTTCCGTCATCTTTTTCTTTCTGTTGAAAAAAATTAGGGTTTTAGAAAAACCATAATAACAAACTACAGTAGCTAGTAAAACCTCAGCTAGAAGAACTTGCTCACTCATGCTTAATACGCCGAACATCTGATACATAATTAAAACTTAACATTTTCTTCTTTACACAGAAAAAAAATGGGAATTCCATCATTCTATAGATGGCTAACGGAAAAGTACCCAAGCATAGCGGTGGACGCCGTCGAAGAGAAACTTGAGATGGTTGACGGCGTTAAAGTTCCGATTGATACGTCTCAACCTAACCCTAACGGAATGGAATTCGATAATCTCTATCTTGACATGAACGGAATCATCCACCCTTGCTTTCATCCTGAAGGAGTGGTATAATTTTAATTTTTTAATTTATTTGATTTGATTTGATTAAATTATTTGTTGTTATTTCAAAAATGTTTGATTGTTTTTATTTACAGCCGCCTCCTGAAACGTATGATGAGGTTTTTCAGAATATGTTCAAGTACATTGATCGGATATTTTCGGTTGTTAGACCTCGTAAACTTCTCTTTTTAGGCATTGGTGAGTTGATATTATGTTTAAGTTTCATGTGTGTATAGCTTTAAAAAAACATTGTTGTATGTGTTCTTTTGTTGGTATTGATTATGTATTGTAGATGGTGTTGCACCGCGAGCTAAGATGAATCAACAAAGGTCAAGGCGTTTTCGAGCTGCTAAAGATGCAGAGATTGCTGTGAGTGTTTGTTTTAATAGAGAATTGTATTTTATTTAATATAGTGAAAAATTAGAAGTACATTGAGAGATTTTTGATTTTTACTCATTGAAGGATAAACAAATGATGGAATTAGGAGCGGAATCTATTACTTTAGAGGAGCCATCGAAATTGGACTCCAATGTAACCACATCAAAATTGGACTCCCATGTAATCACACCTGGAACTGAGTTTATGGATTTATTGTCATCTGCACTTCAATATTACGTTCGGTTGAGGATGAATAATGATTCAGGATGGCAGGGAATAAAGGTAATAGGAGCATTTTGGGACACGCGTCTTGTTATTTATTTATTTTTGGTGTCTCACTTCTGCTTTTAATGTCTGTGCATATGTGTTATCTCAGGTTATTCTCTCGGATTCTGGTGTACCTGGTGAAGGGGAGCACAAGATAATGTCATACATTCGCTTGCAAAGAGATCTGCCAGGATACGATCCTAACACACGGCATTGCTTGTATGGATTGGTAAATAAATTCTTTTGCCTAAATTTCTTTTTTTAAGTTTTAGTGTGCATGTGGACAGTTATGCAGGTCTTTTTTTGACATATTTGTTACTTTTAGGACGCAGATCTGATTATGCTTGCATTAGCTACTCATGAAGTTCATTTCTCAATTTTAAGAGAGGTTCGTGTTTATAGACTATTAATTAAGCTCTTAATTTAATTTTATGTCTTGGGACAGTTCTAATCCTGTGAATAAGAATTTCTGTCTTTATCATTTCTCTTTGTTCGAAACACAGGAGATTCTCAATGGAGGGGTTGTTTTGGAGAGAAAATTCCATCAAGGAAAGAAATCCAGCATTTCTATTAAGAAGGTGGAAAAAGTGAAGTTTATGAATCAGGAGCAAAAGGAAACAAACTCAAACAAGAATGGTGCTGAAAACCTGGAACAGTATGTCTCATGGATAAATTTTAAGGTTATTCTTTTCGGCTTTTTGTTTTTATTTCTTAATGCTTCATAACAATGTCTTGATTTTATGCATTATCACTTGACCTATACAAATAATTAATGGCTAAAGTGCTCATCAATCCCTTATTGTGCCACTTTCTTGAATCAGGGTTTAGGTTGTGAACAGGAATATAAATTATTAATCATAATGCTCACTTTCATTAAACTTTTCTTGATCTGCACTTGTTACAAACTAAAAAGAGAAAAAAATTGCACATACAAAATCATTATTTTAAGCGTTTTTATCACCTTTCTCAAATTTCTCCTTGCTTTCATGTAAGGTAGGTGAATCAATGACCCGGATATTCTACTTTTATCTTTTTGGTTAATTGTCTGAGATTTGAGTTTTATGATATATTCTTGTGGTTGGTATTGCAATCATGGAATTTACTTTTCTAGTTTGTTTATGTATTTTTCGAGTTGCAATCAATTCTATGCTGCATGGAGAAAGTAAGCCGGTTCTTCTTGGGTTATCTTAGCTGTACACAAATTTGATTACCCACACAATTTGCTATCATTACTGTGGTATCATTTGATCAATTCATCTTTTACATTTGATCAGAAGTCTTATCCAGTTAAATCAATGATGTTTTCCGTGGTCTGGAAAAGGCTCCACATTAATTCTAGTAGTTCCACAAAACTAACTTTTCTTAAGTATCTTCTGTTACAGTTCGTTAACATTTGGGTTTTGAGGGAGTATTTAGAAGAAGATATGAGAATACCAAAATCAACAATGCAGACAGACTTGGAGCGCTTGATTGATGATTTTGTCTTAATGTGCTTGTTTATTGGAAATGATTTCCTGCCGCACATACCTACATTAGCAATATCTGAGGTGGGCCATTTGAGCTAGCTGTAATCTTTTTACTGGAGATATGATTTGAACAAACTGCGAGGCATTTGTGCATATCATCTGCATTTCTATGATTCTACAAAAAATATATGTAGCATCACACTCTATCTTAAGAATGGCAATTTATGGGGTTATCAATTATGATATATCCGAACCGCTCTCGTGTTTGGTTTCTGATACACCTGATTTTACTACAAGGAACAAAAGAACAAAAAGAATTTAATTGAATTAAATGTGTGAAATGTTATTATATACTTTATATATGAGGTAAACTATTATTATGTATAGCCATCTTGAATCGTAAATTTACATTTGTATAAACTGATATAACCTGGTGTTGAGGTCAGATCAATATTTGTTCTTACTATACATTAACATGTTTCACTAATATTTCCAAATGGAAAATCATATGTTTCACTGCTTATGACTTTGGCGGAAAGCAAACTCATATTCATCTAGGTGAATTTAAATTGTCTGATAAAAGTTTTTATTTTTTAATTGTGCATCTTTAGTTCTGTGAACTTTTATGTTTCTTTTATGAATCTAATGTTCATTCATTTCGGATTTTGAAGGGGGCTATTGATATGCTCATGATGGTGTACACAAAGGAATTTCTTAAAATGGGTGGTTATTTGACAGATTCTTTTGAGGTGAGAATCTCCTTAGCCAACCCCAATTAATTTGGGGTTAAGGTAGTTAAGTAGAGTATATACTTAATCTAACAAACAAATTATGAAGATATCTAAAATGAGTTTTTAGTATGAAATCCGCTAATTTTATCTGGCTTTTTTAAACTATTGTAACGTATGATTTTATGGTATAATGCATGTATGAATGAAAAATCTGAAAAAGTAATTTTCCCCCTTTAGAGTAAGTGCTATAGTAAAGGCATAGAAACCTAACTAAATGGGAAGTCTACCCTAGCTAATTGAGGATTTACTAGAGGAACTTAAATAGTAAATCTTTAAAAGGATCAAATATCTAAACGAAGGAACACTATGTTTCGAGGACTTCCTCTTGAAAGGCATATACTTGACTCACCAATAATTTGTTTGAAATATTTGTCAAAAATCAAGTTTTTGTGTACCTTATTCTCGTAGAAGGCAGCCCCGTCATGCAAGTAAGGCTCACTCTATGTAAGTGATTATGCATGTATAACAAATTTATTAATTTTTTTTCTTAGGTTCTGTTCATCAATTATTTTTGAAGCTGGCTCCATTGTTAATTATAATTATGAGATGCCACTTTACTACTTGATTGGAGATATCTTCTCAAAAATCCATCACAATTTATTTTTATTTTATCCTTAAACTTTTTTTGTTTTACCCTTGAACTCAGATATGTGATATTTGGGTTTTTTCTTGATAAATCAATTTGCAGTATTACATAATGGAAGTGAAAGGGCATAGAAATCAGCTTGTCTCTTTCTATTAAGAAATTCATACTTAGGATTAGTTGATTTATTTTAAAGAAGCTTCCAACCCAGGGAGATCTTCAGCTATCTGTACTATAAAGCTAATCCTTAATCAATGAGCTACCAGCCCAGCAGACCTTTATCATGTTCTTTCAAAATGTTAATATCGGCAAACAATCAGTGAGCCAATCAGTGGGCTTGCAATATACTTGAAGTCTTAAGAACTTTTACCATGAGTTCCATATGTGTGTTCGTCCATGCATTATTTGAAGGCATGTAATCTCTCTTTTTAATTTTGTTTTTATGGTCTATGGGTGAACATTTACCATATTCTGTACATTCAGCCAAGCCATTATTACTTTCAATTCCAGGTTGATCATTTTCTTGTCTCAATTGGTTTCTTCTCATTTACGTTATAGGTAAATTTGACACGTCTAGAGCATTTTATACAAGCTGTGGGTTCACACGAGGATGCAATCCTGAGAAAACATACCCAGGTATAGAATTGACACTCTTTATGCAATAAGCAATATTTACTGACACCTTTCTGTTGGTAATTTGGATTTATTGTAGTTACTGTACACTGCGTGTGTGTGACAAAAATATAGATTTAATTTTTTGAAGCTGGATTTATGTTTTTAGTTTTCATTATCATTGTTATAATTCTTTCTGGCATTTTATCTTAGCTTTCACTTATAGGAATCAAAGTATAGTTATTTTAGAATCACAATGGTGATAGTTAAATTGTTATATTCAATTTATGTCTCAAAGTAGAAAATAGTCTATACTCTCTAGTTCCTTGTTTTTACTCAAAATACGTGGGCTTTATTCTGTTATATAGCCATTATGCCAAAATAGTAGGCTTTATTTTAACTATTATTTAGGAAATTTGACTTATTTGCTCCTTAATAATCCGTCTTTTTGAATGCACCAAACATAATCCACATCTGTCCGTAAGTCTCATGTTTTTCTACACGCATGCCACTTCCTCTCAAACATTTTTTTTGTCTCCAATCAATTTTGCTGATTTATCTTCTTCAAAAAGGAATATCTGTTGTCAAATTTATTGGGCTTTAGGCTTTAGCACAATTGACCAATGATATCAATCTTAATCAATCAGGCTTTAGCACAATTAAATAGTGAATTTTCGGTTTTTTCCACTGTTAATATAAATTAGAAAAAAAACTTATTTCTTTTGTTTTACATGCTGAATGAATTATAAAATTTGTCCTGAATAAGATTCTGGCCAAAACGACTACAGTGTTTTCCAAAACAAAATTTACTGTGGTTCCACCTGAATTAGATATTGAGGCTATTGCTACCAGAATGGAATGGAACTGATAACCTTGGTATAACTGTGGATATCTTTTTGATGGATAGATAGCTTCTTCTCATATCTTTTAGTAATGTTTATTGTTTCTCAGATACAAAGACAGAGAAAAGTATTCAAGAGAAAACAGTTTTCAAAAAGGAAAGTTGAGCAAGCCAAGCAGAATGATCCTAATGCACTATCCACGAATGCTGGATCTTCTCTTATGATAGCAAATGTAAACCTGTTAATTTCTAGAAAATGATAACTTTTTTCAAATTTTTAAATGTTTATCTCGTCTCATGGCTTATCAATAAAGTATTAACCAAAAAATTGGGATTTTTATCACACTGAAATAGGTGGTAGGTACGAAAGTTGAAGAAATTAACCATTCATCTGACGACACAGATTCTGATGTTGACAAGGTTAGTTGTTAAGTCTATACTTCCTGCCTGTAGCAAGCAAGAGGTGGAAGATCTCTTGATTATCTTATTGGATATCTTTGTGCTTTTGAAATATTCAGCTGGGAGAAGGTGATTGGAAAGGAAGATACTATGTAAAAAAATTCAAGGCCACAACCAAAGAAGACTGTGAGGGCATCCGAAGACATGTGGTGAGGAAATATGCTTAATGTTTTCTCATTTCTTCTTCATTGCTTGTATAAGTTCTTTAGTGTTTGGATTATACTCCTGATTATTACAAGTCCATGCGATAAAATCTTCTTGGTCAGCATGAAATCTGGAAAACTAATCTGCAATAGCATCAAATGGCTGCTTTTGAATAATATTTTTTTTCTCACACAAATATACTCCATTCTAATTGAGTGATTATACTGTAATAAATAATTATTCTGAAATATTATCTGTGACATTTCTATGCAGGTTTTCAAATATATGGAAGGGATTTGCTGGGTCATGAGATACTACTATGAAGGAGTATGCTCTTGGCAGTGGTATGTGCTTCTTGTCACCGAAAGTTCAGAATATTCTGAAAGCTTGACCAATGAGCCATTGGAACGAATTATAAGATTGTCGTTTAACTGGCAGAAAGCTGTATCCATTTCTTCCGAAGTGAGATAAAATTAGAAAACACCAGTGACGGCTTTCACATGTCTACAAGATTATTATTGAATTTTGCTACTACTTGTATCACTGTCATGTATGGTTCCTTTTTCTAAGTTTCTTACCTGTGTAGATCGGCTATTGATATTTGAATGAACAATTAAGTATCTGGTAATGCTAGCTATATTGCTTACAAAAAGATTGAATGCACGCGAATATTTTTCCATTACAAGTAAATTTGATTGTTATTAATTTTCACAATAATTATATTTGCAGGTTCTATCCTTATCATTATGCACCGTTTGCTTCAGACTTTTATGGTCTCAGTCAGTTAGAAATTCAGTTCACTCTTGGAGAACCTTTCAAGCCATTAGATCAGTTAATGGGTGTACTACCTGCTGCAAGGTTTTGAATCTGAAATTTCCTTTCTGTTTTTAGCAAGTTAATATAATTCTCATTCTTTAATTTGATACTTGTATCAGATGTGACCTGTTTGGTGTGTTTGCAGTGCACATGCTCTTCCTGTATTTTACAGAAAATTGATGACGGATGCATCATCACCTATATTGGATTTTTATCCAGCAGGTACAATCGTTATACATGACTTGTATATTTTGCATTGACATTTTTATTTTGTTTTTTGTTTATGTTGTCTGACCATCAAATTGCTGGCAGATTTTAAGCTTGATATGAATGGAAAACGTAAAAAATGGCAGGTAATATCTGATTCTGGTTTCATCTGTAAACTTGCAGAAACTTTCATATGTTCAAATGTGGACTAAATGCGTATAAATGATTAGAACTCTAATCACTACCTTTTCTCATGACTAATCTTGGAACTAAATCTTAATATGATTGCAAAATTCTACTTTGTACAAGCAAAATCAATTAGTTTTTAGTTTTGTTAATTGCCAAAATTGAGGGTATGTCGTTGATATGACTAGTTAAAACTTTCATAATGTAGTCCTACAACTTGAATGATATCCTAGGACTTGCACATTAAAATATTGGCTAAATATCTGAATATTTTGAGAATTTGGTTTGTTTTTGGACATTCTACGACTTCTTGAACTCTACTGGTAAGGTTTAATGCAAATCATTTTCAGTAATGTCTCTACTCTCTAGCATGAATAATATCTTTTGAATGACATATTCTTCTCATCTGAGTGCAGGCTATCTGTTTATTACCCTTCATTGAGGAATCTCGACTTCTCTCAGAAATTGCAAAAGTGGAGCACACATTGACAGTAATGCAAATACTGCTTTGATTTTCTCATACTGTGTATCTGTGTTTTTTTTTCTTTGTATGTCAATGAAATGGCCAGCACTGAACATGATAAAACATTAATCCATATTAGATAATATAAAGTCTGAAGGTATTTGGGGGAATGTGCGAAAGACCTACAGAGTCATGGGTGACAAAACTGAAAAGAATATAATCCAAAAACAATAGAAATTTATAATGTTATTGATTAGATATGCAAGGGCAAATGAGGTGGAGTTGCACATGCTATTTATAGACATGAGCCAAATACTTTGTTCTCTTTTATGTTATGATGGCTATTTAAAATTTTGCGAACAATGTAAAACTAGACCTTGCAGATCAGCAGTGTAGGCACCGAAAGTGAGCATGATCAATTAAATATATAGCATGTGAAAAATATGAAGAATTGAGGGAACATAAATCATAACTAGTAACTAAAGCATGGATGTAACTTAAAACAAATAATGGGTGAATACTAGAGGTCAGTTTTAAATGCCAATTGAAAATAGTACATATTCCTAATTCTAACATTTAAATGATTCCACTTGTCTTCCGATTGTTAGTTTAGTTTGTCGAGCTCAATTGCATAATATTATATAGACTTATATACATATGGGTTAATTCTATGTTATTTCATCACCTTTATGTTAGATTCCATCTTAAAACCAATTGGTATTAAGTGGAGTTGCCCAACCAATATATAAACACATGTCCACTCACACACACAACCAATGTGGGATTTCCCACTTTAACACTCCCCCTCACGCGTAGCGTGTACGGGCCGAGCAACAAAGTCCCCCCTCACGTAAATCTCACGTGGGCCGGGCCAAATTCAAATTGTGTGAATGGACAAGGCTCCGATACCATGCTAAAATTCAGATATATATCACGGATTTTCATTTGAAATCCATCAAGACTTTGATAGATTTGATTTTTTTTCTGAAAGGTGGTGGTTTTGTATGACAACTTTTAAAAGTCGTGATAAAAATGAATAAAGTTGTAAAAGTGATGATTTAATATGGAATTAACCTTATATATATTAGAGGTTAATGAAGTTTGCTATTCAGAATTGTTTTGACTAAGTTCACCAAAACCTTAGGGTAATTTCCTTGAACCACTTCTAAGCATGCGGCCCTTTAGAGACTTAACTATACATTCTTCGAGTTCTTCCTATTTAGATCTAAAAACTATAATTAAGTATAGCACCTATGAAAACCTTTAGCTTTTCCAAATTTACACCTAGTTAACGATAAAATTACCTATTCATAGATATAATCAAAGAGATTATGTGCACTCAACTACTATGCCATATCAGTACTCATGTTAATTTCTTATTGAGAAAATCTTTTTGTCTTATCAGGATGACGAGAGACGGAGAAACAGTTTGGGTACCAGTTTCTTATTTCTTCATGTTTTGCACCCTCTAGGAGATGCGATAATTCATCTTTCTGAGCAGAATTGTGATCCCAATATATTACAGAAGATTGACCCACAACTCAGGTGTGTATTTTTTGACCAGATGATAGTTGTCAGTATCTTCATCATCGTGTAATTATGTTTGTTTTTGAAGAATTGTTTATTTTAAATCAACATATTTGTCAATACTTGTCACATCTGTCCCCATATGAAATGAATACTCTCATTTCTCACCATTTCCATGAAAAAGGTATTGAAAATATTTGCAGATAGAAAATATACCATTTGGGGAAAATAACATTTCCAATTGAGTTATTTCCTTGTGCAAATTTGCTCTAATTCATGCACTGCTTCTAGAGAGAAAGAAGCCGATGGAGGAAAGTAACAGTTTCTGAATTTTAGTAGTGGACACAGACTGTCAGACTGGATGCTTTAATTCGTTAGCCTTTCTCTTGAACCTAATCCAGAACTATTAGATTAAGAATTTTAGGGATCCAAAACCTGATCCAAATATGTTTGCTGGCTTGCAAATATTTCCCTTTCTTTTTAGATGAGTATTGAAATTAGCAAATATTATAAATTAATAGAATTTGAAATTTATCTTTTTTATTCTAAATTAATAGGCCTTCTTATCCTACTGATCTCAGGAGTATCAAAAACTGCTGCATTTGTAAATAAATATTGATTAATAAATTAAACAAGAGTTTTGAGGTGAGATAGAGGGCGAGGAGGATCTTTAAATATTGATTTAGATTTGATGGTGTTTTGGTGTAAATTCAGTTTGGATAACCCCTCCGTAATCTGACTTAAGAAGTTGAACCATATTTTGTTTTTCTTATTTTGGTTATGAAATGGGGTACTAAGACCCAGATTACACATTTCACATTCTTGGGAGTGACAAACTCATTACCACTTGGAACTAAAATTTGCAACTACATCTGGAGGGACATCAAAGTTATAGATACCAATTGGATTGCATTGGCCATGCAACCCATGCTTCATTTTTCAGGACTCTTGAGCTCTCACCTTTTTTTGTTTTTGTCAACTAGCATACTACAATTGTAGCAATACGTAGAATCCTCTCCTTTCTGTTTGGCTAGGGAATGTTTCATGGATGGAGCCATAATGCCTTTGATGCTGCACTCCCATAGTCTTGCAGTCAATTTTGATAGAAAAACGTGAAGAAATAAGATTCCCCAGGTTGTGGAGTAGCATTTTCACTCATTTCTATTTCATCACCTGGCAAGTTGTCACTGAAAGAAATTGTATTCTTCATAAATTTCTCAATTTTTGATGTGTGGTGTTGTACTCCATTCTTGCTTGTCATTTTCCTCCAAATGTCACATTCATCTAAATTCAGTGCCAACTGTTAATGAAATCCTGGTTTTTCTTTACGTGAAACTCAAGTGAGAGAAATGTTTGTCACTTGATGGAAAGTGTTATTTGTAATTATTCAATAACAATTGTCTTGGTGTTTTTGTGTTACTGACTTAGAGTCCAATCTTCATAATTGTTTAGTGGTGGAATGAACGGATTTGTTTGCATTTCTGATAAAGCTGTCTACCCCGAGGAAGTGTATTCGCCGATTGATGGCATGCAGATGATTGCACAAAACAGAGTCATGTAAGTTTCTTAAATGTTTGGGTTTAGTATTTTTGCTTTCCTGCAGATCTATTTTTTTAAACATTAATATTTTATCGAGTCCTTTTCATATATTTTCTGCAGATGTGTCTTATATAGATACCCTTTGTTTCATTGTCACATCTCAAAGCTACCAGAAGGAGTGATTTTGCCTGTCAAGGTAAAAATGATGTATCTTTTTGTTTCACTCTTAGAATAAATATGAACCAAAAGAAATGAGGTGGTTGTGTTGTTTGGCGAGTGCTATTATGATGTATGATGTTTCATATTCATCATTTGATTTTGTTTAGCCTTGTATATGTAACTTCATTTTTTTATGCCAGTCTTCGGGAAAACAGGAGATTTTGCCATGCAAAATATGGCATGAGACAGTTGTTTCCAAAGGTGTATATTCTAGAAGGTAACGTTTTCGTATTAAAACAAAAAAGTCATGGCTAAGTAGCACATAAGCGTTCTGAAAGTGCATATTCTGTTTGTTATATTTTATGAGTTCATAATTGTTTCAATTCTTTGCTTTAGTAGTTAGTCATTCAAGTTCAAGTTTTCCCACTTTATTTGTGAGGTCCTTATTGGGCATATGAGTGTCCAAAGTGAGGGAAACTATCCTATTCATGAATGAAGATATCTGGACATAAATTTGACAAGTTGTTATCCAACTTGTTGCCTGTAAACTTGCCTTTAATTTAGGTTGAGCATGTTGGAAGTGCTTCAATTTAGTTCATAGATGCCGTCTTATATTTCGTTTAACTGAGATGCTGCTTGCTAATGTACATTTGGCTTCCTTCATCAGACTAGTTTCTATGCTGCTTACTTTTGTTGGCTAATGGTTTTACGGTTTTGTTCTCTGGTAGGCCGATCCCCAAGTCTGTTTCAGGTCTCCAACTTGCCATTTTGGCTCATAGACTCGTGTCTTCCTGTATCCCCAAACAAGAAGATAGCCACGGATATAAGGGACCTAATCTCCTTGCAGATAACATTGGTGACGTATGTGAAGGAAGGAAAACGGGAAAAGGTAAACACTTCCTAGACATTTCCAAGCAGTGCATTTCCCAGGATCAGGGAGGTGATAAGCACATTCCAGATGCAGTGAAGGAAACAAAAACTGAAAGTAGAACTGCAAAGCTGAAAAGGAGGAAAGAGAGAAAAAGACTAAAGAAAAGTAGACAGACTGCAGAAATTAATGTCATAGATAAGAATGGTGTGCAGTTGAGACATTGCATTCAGAAGAGTGATGCTTCTGAGGAACTAACAGGAAATGATGCCGGATTTACGAAAAGCATAATTGCTGTCCCAAGCAACTATGTTGAGAAACTGGATAGCTCTGCTCATGTAAACCAGACAGCTGACAATGTTGAGGGATGTAGTTTTAGTTGTGCTGAAAATGGAAGCCTGGAGAAATTGGAGAATAATGTTTCCAATTCGATGGAAATGAAGACGCAGGTGAAATCTAAGAAAAGAAAACAAAGGTCTGATAAAAACAATCTGATTAAAGATGATGATTGTCATGTTTCAATAGAACAAACTGTAGGTATCAATGGATTCTTGGAAACTGCAAGTTCTAGTTTAAGCAACGTCATTGAGAAAGTTAATGATAGTCATGCTTCTGGATCCAGGGAAAGTGCAGGTGCTGTCTCAAGCAACATTGTTGAGAAATTCAATGAGAGTTTGAGTGCCATCTCAAGCAACACTGTTGAAAAACTGGGTTCTGGTCATGCTGAGCAGATAATTGGCAATTTGGAGAAATCTAGTAATCTTGGCTCTACTGAAAATGGCAATCTTGAGAAATTGGAGCATGATGCTTGTAATATGCTGGAAATAAAGAGACAGGTGAAATCTGAAAAAAGGAAAGCAAGGTCTGATAAAAACAAACAGATTAAACTTGATGATAATCATGCTTCAACAGAACATAATGGAGGTGCCGGTGAAAGTTTAAGTGCCTTCCCAAGCAGCAATGTCCAAAAACAGGAAAGCTCTAGTCAAATGGAGCAGATAGATGGCAATGTTGAGAAACGGCGTGTTAGTGGTGCTGAAAATGTTAGTCTTGAGAAATCAGAAAATGATTCTTGCAAGAAACAGGGAGAAAGTGTTGTTATCCTTATAGGCACAAATGAACTCGAAACACAAGCACCAAGTAAACCCAAATGGAAGAAGAGGAAGAAGCCAAGTGTCGAGGACAGTGTTGAGAAATCGGAGTCTGGTGGTCTGAACAAGCTGGCAGGTCAAGACAGTAAAAGTGTAGCTGCAAACATAATTGCAGTCCAATCTGAGGGGAAATCAGAACATGATTCTTGCAAGAAACAGGGAGAAAGCGGTGTTTTCCTTATAGGCACAGAACTCGAAACACAATCACCAAGTAAACCCAAATGGAAGAAGAGGAAGAAGCCAACTGTCGGGGAAATTGTTGAGAAATTGGAGTCTGGTGGTCTGAACAAGCTGGCAGGTCAAGACAGTAACAATGTAGCTGCAAATGTACTTGCGGTCCAATCTGAGGGGAAATCAGAAAATGATTCTTGCAAGAAACAGGGAGAAAGCGTTGTCGTTTTAGGCACAAATGAACTTGAAACACAAGCACCAAGTAAACCCAAATGGAAGAAGAGGAAGAAGCCAAGTGTCGTGGACAGTGTTGAGAAATCGGAGTCCGGTGATCTGAACAAGCTGGCAGGTCAAGACAGTAACAATTTAGCTGCGAACGTACTTGCGCTCCAATCTGAGGGGAAATCAGAAAATGATTCGTGCAAGAAACAGGGAGATAGCGTTGTTGCCCTTATAGGCACAAATGAACTCGAAACGCAAGCACCAACTAAACCCAAATGGAAGAAGAGGAAGAAGCCAAGTGTCGTGGACAGTGTTGAGAAATCGGAGTCTGGTGGCCTGAACAAGCTGGCAGGTCAAGACAGTAACGGTGTAGCTGCAAACGTAATTGCGGTCCAATCTGAGGGGAAATCAGAAAATGGTTCTTGCAAGAAACAGGGAGAAAGCGGTGTTTTCCTTATAGGCACAAATGAACTCGAAACACAAGCACCAAGTAAACCCAAATGGAAGAAGAGGAAGAAGCCGACTGTCGTGGACAGTGTTGAGAAATTGGAGTCTGGTAGTCTTAACAAGCTGGCAGGTCAAGACAGTAACAGTGGAGCTGCAAATGTACTTGCGGTCCAATCTGAGGGGAAATCAGAAAATGATTCTTGCAAGAAACATGGAGAATAGTTTCACAGCCCAAAAGGTAGAAACAGAGATTGAAGGGAATAAGTTTACCTTGACGGTATTGAGAAATTGGATTCTAGTTGCTTGAGCAAGCAGGCTGAACATGATGATGGTGATAATGTAGCTGAAATAAATTCACAGCCCATTCTGTAGGGAAGTTCGAGAAAGAATTCGATGGTGTCCCAAACGTTCTTGTTGAAGTCAGGAGTGATGATGCTGTTAAATCAGCAATGTTGCGGATCACGTAGTTGACGGTTGATGAGGATTCAGACATGGCTCTTCAGAAACCTCATGCAAATGAGACGAGAAAGTAAGTCCTCTTGCTGAATGAAACTATGTATTGAAAATTTTGTAATCTAAGACCACTTCGAAGCTGATGCTAAGATACCGACTGTTATTGAGCTGACGAATTTTTGTTCTCTGTCGTCAGTAAGGATAATCACATCTATTGAGAGTTGAAATGATTGCGATTAGGATTGATTCTTTTACCATAAATTACGGCCTATATGGTTTTGTTGTAATCCATGTTAGTTATACAAGTGTTTCTGTCAGTTTGAGTACTAGTTATGGTAGCCGGCAATTCATATTAGGCAGCAGATTTTCATTTTTTTGAGGTATCCTATTTATTAAGATTTTGGGCAATTAGTAATCGTTTTTGTGATTTGTTATAATTTTATATATTTTGAGCTGCTTAGATGTACTTTTTTTCCTTCTTTCTTTTAGTAATATTGTATCAGTTAAATTATTTAAGTTTAGGAGAAGTTTAATTTACTAATAGAAACGTGATTTTTTTAGGATAGTACTTTAAAAAAACGTGAAAATAGAATGCATATTTGAAGAGAATGCGGTTTCATCCTTTTTCTGTTTTGTATGCATGTCAAAAAGCGTAACAAAAAGAAATTAAATATTTGGATGGATTAAAGCAGTAAATGTAACTAAAGTTTTAATGGGATGGGGGATAAAAAAATCTATAGATTAATATACAATTTATGAATTTAAGTAAAATTTTCATTGTTTGGTTAGATAAGAAATTGTAAGAATTTATGAATTTTAAAACTTACCAATGGAAAAACTAGAGGGCACTGTGAGCCCATGATAATGACACCTAAGACCCTTTAGTGCGAACAATGTATTCACTATTTGAATTTTGATGGAAAAGTTGAAATATATTATTGAATGTTTTTAAAAATTTAAGTAATTCCAATATAATTTCTATAACCTTGTAATTTTTCATTCAATTCAAATGATTATATTAATAAATTTAAACATCCAATATAAACGGTATCATCTAAATGTGAATCATCCTAATCAATATAACCATTTAATATATTTAATGGAAAACCCAAAAGAACAAGCTTAAATTTCCCAGTGAATTTAATTACAATAACTTAGGAAAAAAAAACATTGAATAGATAATAAAATTTTTGATCTGAAGTCTATTGACAGGAAAACGGCTCAGTTACAGTCACATGTTATCCAAATTACATTGTACAAAACTTCGGCCGGAAGTGGCTTATCATTTTCTATTTCACCTTCCCCATCTTGAAAGAATAAGCAAACCAACAACCGTTAAGCACACAGAAGCTACTATTGAAACAATGAGTGCAAATGCATACACAAGCTTTGTCAGCTTGAAATAGTTTTGAATCTTCTTTAATTGCCCGTCAATGAGCGGTGCTAGTGCAGCGGCTCCTGCTACTCGAAATGGCCTTGTGACATTGTTCCCGGTCCACATCAAGATTACAATCTGAGATTTGTAAGAACGCAACATTGTGAGCAAATTGAAAAGACGAGCTATTCATCTCCAGTCCTCTTACAACCGTTATAGGAGCAATTTCATGTTCCGTTTCCTTTATCATAGCAACGGACTAACCTAAATCGTCTCCTGTGGGATGGAGGGACATATCGTGATCTTATAAAACTATATATACGATAAGACTGGAATGCATCTTTTTATTTCTTAATCATTATTAACCTATCTTAATGACCAAGAAAAGAAAAACAAAGCCTATACATGCTCAGGGTTATTAAAAGCAGCAAGCAAATACCAAACCAATGTCAAGCTGAATCTGGTACAGGCAGTGCCACTTTAAATTTTTAGGTATTAAAGCGCAGGCGCTGCAAAGATTATTTAATCATAAATTATGGTATGTGTTTTGTTGTAAGCTATGCTAGTTCTATATTTGTTCTCTGTCGACTTGGGGATATTTGTTAGCTAGTTATTGTAGTTGGCATATTAGGCCGCAAATATTTATAATCAGCTGCTCATATATGCGCGTGCGTGTATAAGAAATGCACTAAGAAATCTATGTTTCAACCTTTCTGTTTTACAATTTTTTGCTCTTGTTAAAATCAGTATTGCGTTCTTTCCCTTTTTCACTTGCTGTCTCCTACTCCGTAAAGCTAACAATTTAGGAGCAAAGAAGTAGATATAATATCATACCTAAGTTAATGTTTCAGACTTCAGCAATATAGTCAAGTCTTAAGAAATAGCTGAACATGAAACAAAACAATAGTAGGAAACAATTTGAACTGTATATTTGTCCGCACAAACAAAAAATGCACGAATGCACTCTTTAGCGTGTTAGATCCAAATTAAAACTTTTATTTAGTGAAAAATTATCTTTGATCTAACAGTTAGAGAGTGTGTTCACGCGATTTTTCTTATGCGAAAATAAAAATTCCATTCTCACATCAAAACATAAACTCTATCGCAACCGCTTAATATTAAAGTTAAGCAATCATACCCCTAAAAGTGCTTGTAGATTGGCTGCAGGATTCTTCCCTGTACTCTTCTCATAGCCAAGAAATGCAAGCACAAAGAAAGTTGTATATGTAACTGCATCAAACAAACCATAAGCAAGCACAGCTGACAGCCCAAGCTTTGCAAGTTTTGAACTCATTTCTGCAGAATTAGCCTGAAATTTATATAAATCCAAACAAAATCATATCTCCAAATCAGCCTCTTCCATTTCTTTCTCAAGGGTTTAATTGCTTAAAAAATCATAAAATTTAGCATATTTTGCAATTTCAAATGCCGAAATAAACATCGTTCCATTGTCCTATTCAGCATTTGTTTAGCGAAAAACCGTTTGGTGTTTAAAAATGTAAAAATTTGAAAGTTGATGTCCGACATTACAAAATTCAAAAATTAGTGTTAAACTGCAAAATATGCTCAAGTTCATAATTTTTTAAGCAATTGAGCCTAAAAAAACTACAATCTCACCTTCCATTTACTCCAAAATCCAGTACTTTGCTGACTCTATCCAAAAGAAAAACACTATACATTAAAAATAAGCATAAGAACACACAATATAACAAATAGAATGAGAGATGGCAAAAGAAGCAATACCTCTGAATCTGGTTGATAGAGATTTTCTGAAGCTTCCTCATTAAAAGAGCAGTTGAGAGAAGCAAGGGCTGATTTGGTTTGGAAATTATAGCTTCCATATTCTATGAATGTGTTGTTAGAATGAGATGAGGCAGCAGCAGCAGTAATGGAAGTTTTGATCTTTGTGGGTTTGAAGGTGAAATTATGGGTAAAGAGCAACTGGGTAGTGCTCCATGGAAGTAGTGAAGAAGCAGCAGCCACCATCTTCACTCACTCCGTCTCTGTATCGACCCACTTTGTTTTCCCTTTTTAGGCCCACTTAGGGGTGTAAATGAACCGAGCCGAGCCGAGCTTTGGAGTGTTCATGTTCGGCTCGTTTAGCGAACAAGTGTTCATGTTCGGTTCATGTTCAGTCGAGCTTTGAACAGAGTGTTCATGTTCGGTTCGTTTAAATTTTATAGTGTTCATGTTCGGTTCGTGTTCAGCTCGTGTTCGTTCGTTTAGCCGCTAAACGAACAAGTTCACGAACGAGCTCACGAACGAGCTCGATAAGTACTAAACGAGCTCGTTCACGAACAAGCTCGCGAACGAACTCGATAAGTACTAAACGAGCTCGTTCGTGAGCCCGCTCGTTTAGCGGATAAACGAACGAACACGAACTTTTAAACGAATAAACACGAATATGAGCTGAATAAATTAAAAACAATCTAATCGAACTCGTTCACGAATATGAGCTGAATAAATTAGAAACATAATTATACAAATTAATCTAGATTTAAATTAGTTCACGAACACCTAATCGAGTTTCTAAACGAGTTTGTTCGTGAACTATATACGAGCTCGTTCACGAACTTGTTTACGAACTCTTAGTCGAGCTCGTTCACGAGCTTGTTCATGAACTCTTATTCGAGCTGTTCGCGAACATAAACGAGCCGAACACCACTATGTTCATGTTCGGCTCGTTTATATTAACGAACATAAAATCAAGTTCGAGCTCGGTTCGTTTAGAATACGAACGAACATGAACCGAGCTCTTGTCGAGCCGAACACCGAGCTGCTCGCGAACGGCTCGGTTCATTTACACCCCTAGGCCCACTGTCGTTCCCATTTAAAAACATGAATGAATTTTATTTTTTCTTATCAAGTAAATCTTTCTCATTCAGTACTAATATTCACAAAATTAAACGAAATGATGGACACCAAACTGTTAGATTATAAACTCCTACGCTTTCCTTTCTAATTAGACCAAATGTTGTAAAAAGGTCAAACCTTTCACAAAAGTTTCATAAAAATCCTGATTTTCTAATTTTGTCGATTTTGGCCAAAAACTGATTATTTGGTTTCACAAAAGTCCTAACCTTTCAATTTTGTCGATTTTGGTTAAAAATAGTTTATTTGATTTCACAAAAGTCCTGACCTTTCAATATTTTGCATGCCACATAGGCGCCACATAGGCGTCACATAGGCAAATTGAAATCAAATTGAGAGTTGGCCACAATTAAAACCAAATAATTTGTTTTTGGCCAAAATCGATAAAATTAAAAGGTTAGGACTTTTATGAAACTTTTATAAAAGGTTTGGCCTTTTTACAACATTTGGCCTTCTAATTATATACACTCTCCATTCCAAAAAAAAAAAACAAAATGGTTATTTAGGATGTACGAAATATAGATAAAATTACAATACTAATTCAAATAATACTAATATTAACCTTCATCAATCTCAACCACTTTTGTTATATTTTATAAATCATCATTAATTATCACTTAATACAATAAAAAACTTTTTATCTTTTCGAAATTTAATTACAATTTTAACACAATAATTATCTCCATAATATAAATTAATAATATTTAAAATATTTAAATAATTAAATTAAAGTTATTATTGAAAGTAATAAAATATAACTATTTTAACCATCATTTCTTAATTCATGTGCAGACTCTATTTTGCCTGTTACCTGTTTTTATAGGACGGAGGGAGTATAAAAAAATGAATAAAAAATCAATTCACCTCCTCAATTTTCCGCGAAATATCAAAATAGTCATTTTACAAACTTTTGGGTTAAACTAACTTGCAACTTGAATTTTTGCATTAAAAACACCCAAAGAGAATGAGATATTTTTTTTAACGGAAAAAGAGAATGAATTTAACCCTCTCCCATACTGAAAACCTCAATTCCCATCGAAAACCGCTTCATCCTCACCAAAGAAATCGCTCTATTCTACCGAAAACCGCCGGACGAATGTTTTTTTTCATCGGATTTTTTTAAACCAACTTTTTTTAATTTTTTTCCGTTGAAGGAGTAAACCCATCTTGGTCTGCTCCTTCAATGGAGAAGACGAAGTAGACCCAAATGGGTCTGCTTCCTCAAATGGAGCAAACCTAGAGGATTAGATTTGCTCCTGAACGAGGAGCAACAACTCCTTAAGTGGGGAGCAGATCTGCTCCTCGCAAAAGGAGCAGTACTCCTCCCCCGAGGAGGAGCTGAGTAGGAGTAGTGCTCCTTCTCCTAAAATTTTAAAAAATGACTGCTCTTAAAATAATTTTCTTTCTTAATTTTTAGGTGTTAATTTTTTTAAATTTTTAGGTGTTATTTTGTAGTTTTTTTTTAAAATAATGACTATTTCAGAATTTTAAACGAAAAAAGTGTGTTTCAAACACGGGTAAAAATGAGCGAGGATGAAAAAGAGGTCGATTTGATGTATTTTGACATATTTATGGGTATATTTGATCCAAAAAAGTATAAAATAACTTTTTTGATATTTCGTGTCAAATTGATGGGTTTGATCCTTTACTCAAAAAAAAAATTCACAAAATCAAATGTGATTATTATCGGCATGAGCGCTATATGAGTTTTCTTTTTAAGCTAAACACATATTCAGATCTTTGCACGATCATCTTTTTCGATTTGGGTCTCTATACTTAAAAACGTGAAAAATATGTTCTAAGCTATCAGAAATGTCTATTTTAAATTTCTATCGTTGCGCGAGTTAACAAAATGTGGATGACGTTAACAATTAACAGAGGCAAAATACATCATTAGGTCCTTACACTATTTCTTTAAGTTGAGTCCATACACTAAAAAACTTTCAAATTAAATTCCTAAAATATTAGAAACATTTATTTTAAATTCTTCTGTCACATAATTCAAATAATTTTTAATATTAATTTTAATACTATTAATTGTTTTTAGCATTTCCGACAGTTAAACCGTCTCCAACTATTAATAAAATTTTATAAAGTCTGATTTAAAATCTTAAATATCTAAAATTTATTAAATTTATTAAATTGATTAAATCAAAATAAATCTTTTTAATATTTAATTAATTTTTTAAAATAAAAATATTAAAAACTGTTTGTCTTTATCGAAACCCGATCTTAATTGGTTTCGAAGAAGACGATCCAGATCTGGTTCGTGTGAATCAGATCTGGTTCATTCCTCTTCTTCCCATGGAAGACGAGCCCTAAACTTTAAATTTGCTGCCTAATATGTTCCTTAAAAATATTTATAAATATATAAAAAAATAAAAAAAATAAAAAATAATTATAAAAATACGGTATATACTATTGGTATAATGTCAATATACTAATAAACTAAAAGTACATTAAAATTATACCAACAGTATATAAATTCTCTGGTTCACTAATTATAATGAAAATATATATAAAAATGATATACTCCCTCCGTCCTAATAGAGTTGTCAACTTTGCCTTTATCACACAGTTTAAGAAAATATAATTATTGTTATGGAACTTATAAATTTTTCTCTACTTTTCTTATTATACCCTTATTTAATGTAGGGTCCACTTTCAATTTATTTTATTAGTGGAATTTAAATAAGGATAGAATAGGAAGATTGAATTTTAAAATTGTTATTTTTTGGAAGTGGATAAAAGTTTTGGGACAAATTTTTTTTGTCAAAGTGGACAACTCTTTAGGGACGGAGGGAGTACATGTTATCAATTAGAAAATATAAATAAAAAATTATTATTGATATACCGAAAGTATACTAAAATTATATCAAATATTATTTTTAAATTCTCTAGTTTAGGGTTCGTCTTTCATGGGAGCATGATAGGTTGATGTTACCGTTGGTGATGGATGTAGCAAAGCAACATGACCCTTTGATGGAGATATTGTCAGTACCGGATCCGGATCCAAAGTCAGAGCCATTGCATGTGGTGAATTTGGAGACAATAGTATCATTGGAGAGAGTACTGGAGCCAAAGTTGGAGAATTTGCATATATATGGGAGACGAAGATGGAGATGCTTGAGGATTTGAGGTGATCTGTTAGCTATGTCGGAGTTGTTGATAGTTTAGGTCTAATAGCCAAAACGACAACGATCAAAACCAACAAACCAAGATGATGGTGAAAAAAGTATAAAATGAGGGTTAAATATTTTTAGGGTCCAACGTTGACATATTTTTACAAAACGGTTACCGAATTATGAAAAGTTATAAAATAGTTAGCTTGCTATGCATTTTTTTCCTTATCCACATTATACAGATGGTAATTCTTTTATAAAAAAAATAATAATTTGGTAACCATTTTATAGTTTAGTAACTGTTTTGTAACCTTGTTTTGTAAAAAACCTATAGTTTGGTAACCTAAAAAATATTTAACCTGTAAAATAATCTTGAAGGGTATATTTAAATTTTTTTGAAAAAAAATTATCACGTTTCTTTTCTACGTGGAAGCTTTTAAAGGATTCATCGTTAATTTTGAAGCGTGATTATACTCTCCTGACGGAGATCCAACAAAACGATTTTCCATAACTAAAGGACCAGAAAGGGCAAAAATAAAGTTAGAAGACCAATTAATTAAAATACATATAGTGCAAAGACTTAAATATGAATTTAGCCAAGAAGGACCGATGAAAGATGATGCTTAATACTTTAATTAAATCATGATTAGTTTTACTAGTGAAATTAATCCGTGGCGTAAACAATACGCAAAGGTACGTAGAAGCATATTTTTCATTATAAAAAAGGACGTATATAGTTTGACAAGGATGCCTATAAAATGCTCAAACATGTACATTGCATGTTCTGTATTATAAAATATAGTGATGAATCTATAGATCAATAAGCAAGAAAATGAGCCCTAGAACCATCTATTCATACAAGCACGTACCAGGCCCTAAGCACCAGCTAATTCTTCAGCCATCTGCTCCATGCCCTAGGATCTGCTGCTGTGTGTGTCGTCAAGTGGTTTCTGGCTCCTACTATAAGTGCTGTATCGGTGGCTGTGACTTTGTCGGACACCCACAGTGCTGCCCGGAGTGGCCTAAGTTCTCCGGTCACCCCTGCCACCCTAGTTGCAGACTGCAGCTGGTGAGGCCGAAGTTCAATTCGTACTGTTTGATGTGTCGGCGCGTGATTATTACTTGGCGGTACAGGTGTCTCATTTGCTGCGTTGATATACACCGTTATTGTGTTTTAGCACACGGTCATCCCCGTCCACCTCCTTGGTAATTCATCATATATCACCGCTTGCCTATGCCAAGAATTTAAAGGAAAATAGAAGGGTTAATTTATAAAAATTTACGAACCGTACACGTTAATGTTTCTCAGTTTAATCACGTGTTCAAATATAAAACTTTTTAAATAGCGTGATTAAATTGAAAGAATTATAAAATTAATAGTGAATTTGAATGACATTAAAAATAAAATGCTGTTTCTTTGTTTTGTTTTAATCCGAGTCAGTTGCTTTTTATGCTTGATTTATGGTCGGTTGTTGTTTATGGGTGATCTTATCATATGCGATCAGCATGTATTATGGCGTTATGTATTAATCAATGCAACTGGGTAATATTTACTTGGTGTTTATGCTACTTTTCTGCTAGTTTCGTTATGGTTGGTAGCTGGTTTAATTACTACGTACTGTTGTTCCATACAAATTTATGCTTGTATTAATATCATTTTTATAGAAATTGGCCCATCTTCTTTGTGTTGTGATCGATCGTTTTTACCCCGCTCGTAAATACAAAAGAATGATTTTTTTTAACAGAGATGCAAGATAAATACTACACTATTACAATATAAATCATTCACGTCATCCACACCATTTACGTTGAATGAATCGCCTTTACGAGTTTGCCAACATGGCGGAACAATGCCGCAGCCGCCGTTTCTGACGCTTCTAACGCTTCGAGCCTTCCTCCAAATACTCTTCAATATAAATCTTCAATTTCTTCTCCCTCTTGTTCATATGGGAGTTCAAACTTAAGGTCCTTAGGGCTTATGCCTCACTCCTTAGCCAATTGAGTTAGGAGGTCATCGGCAATATAAGAGATTGATTGGAATTGCAGTTGGTGTAGAACTACTGCTCTTCTTTACCTAAAAATTCCTAATTGCAATTCCAACAATTACCAATTTTGCTCTCTTCTGAATCTAACCTAGAAGGAGGAGCATGATGAACTAACATGGCGAATTCGAAAAATGAAAATAATAAACTCTTGTTAAATAGGGTGATTCAATTTCAAATTTTAAAATATAAAGGTTATATAATATTTGAAACTAAAAAATCATAAAGGTCAAAATTAAAAATAGGATAAACATTATGATTTTTTTTTCACGTTCACCCTAAAATTGATAAAGAAAGAGGGAGATGCATTTTACATGATGGTTTTTTTTTGAAACAGAATATTATTTTCATAATCAATAGAAGTTTTTTTTAGGTCATTTTATAGATAGTAATAGAATATTTGCAGCAAACTGGTAGGCCGTGGGTTCGATTTCTCCCACAAGCGCTCCCCCTCCCCAATTATTAAAAAAATAGTAATAGAATTTAAGATTCTATAAAAAATATTAAATTTAGCCTTAATTTGAAGGGCTGAAATTGTATAAACACACCTTATCAATCAAGATGTGCTACAGTTCTTACTCTTACACTATCATAATGAAAATAAAATATGTTTTAACAAACAATTTCAACTAACAAATCAAAGACAATAAGCAACAAGTACGTATTACTCATATCCATTAATTTATAGATAACTTAATTTATATTCATAAAATCATACATAAACAGCTGATCATAGATGAAACATAAATAACAACTGACTCGATTAAAAAAACATTTTATCGGCTTCAAAGGATGAAATAACTTATTGATTAATTAGGAGATGAACATGGATGATAACTGATCAGCTGCAACGGTATCATGAGGGAACTACTGGCAGCAATGTGGGTGTCCGACAAACCCACAGTTACAGGCGCAGCAGCGGTAGTAGGCGCCACAAATTACATAACGACACACGTAGCAGCAGATCCTGCAGCGGGGTGCACACGGCTGGTAAATCAGCTGGTGGCAGGGGCCTAGGTTATGCCTGCACGAGTAGATGCGTCTGCCATGCATCTTGCTTGCTTTTTTTATCTTTAGATGGATGAGATTATATTTGCTAATGAAAAATGAAGCTGTGTGCTTCAGCTTTTATAGACTGAAAAATAAACCCTAATTATATCATCAAAAATAAGTCTTTGTTTAATGTTTTATTTAGCTTCTGCACAACTTCTTTCCTCCTTCAGTATAATTAAGCAAAGATTATGTTGACAAGTAAATATAAATTTGACTAATTCAAAATATTCTTTAATTACTCTTTGTTTTTGGATCAAAATTATCCATCAAACTTTTGTCTAGTACAAGTAACAAACCGGACACGCTCCATCCAGCTGCTTTGACTTTATGCAAATGTGTACAAATTCACTGGTAGTTACAAGTGAGGAAAGAAGAAAGTATATATAATAAATATAGCAAATGTGTACAAATTCACAGGAGTATATTTTTATTAGGCTAAATTTATATTGGACCCTTTTATTATACGTGTTTTATTACGAGGTTTTTTCTTCTTCAAAAATCACCTCCTTGATCCATTTATATGCACTAGTTTCGCATTACGTGCTATGCACGTGGCTCGTAACGTAATTCGTCAATGAACATATTAATAAATTTATTATAATTAAATTTATTTTTTTTATTTATAATTAATATTAAATTAGTTAAGAATTTTTGTAAAAGTAAATATAATATATTCGGTTATCAATTTTTTTCCATATTGAATTTATTTTTATTTTGGTTTTATAATAACCATAATTAAATAATTAATTTAATTTTATTAATAATATCTTTAAAAATAATAAGATAGAAATTTGTAACTCAATCAAACTAAAAGATAGGTATTCCTACTAATTTGGAGACAATTTAGTTATTGTTTACATACTAAAAACTAAATTGGAGATAATTTAGCTACCTATTTTAATTAGGACTTTAATTATAATAGTGATTAATTAAATAACTAATTAGTTAATGACTATAAAACCTTTATTTAGTAGTAAACTGAAAAGGATTATTCAGTAAATTTGCCTGTCCCCCCCCCCCCCCCCCCCCCAATCCGTGCTTTTATATATAGTATAGATAACTTGATCGATGCCTTGAGCGAGTGAAATTAAATAATTTTATATATTAATGATCAACTTTTTAATTTACAACTCATTTCATGTAATATTGTTTCAGTTTCTTTTCTTGGATTATTCAATACAATAATTGAATTAATTGATAAAAGATGAATTTTTTGAATTAAATTAAATTAAATTTAATTTAAAATAAAATAAAATAAAATTTATTGATTGAATTTTAGAAGTACTTCATTTCTAAAACTTATAATAACTTAAATTATATAATTTATTAATATATATAAACTCTTACAATTTTATAATGTTGCTTAATACAATTTAAATCTAATGATTAAATATAAAAAACAATTATTCAAGAACTTATGAAAATTATTGGTATACTAAAATTCTTAAAATTTGTATCCACAAAAGTTTTTAAATTCTATCGGTTTACATCATAAAAAATTACATTGTAAATTTAATTTTTAAAATTTTAATTCCTAATTTGCTCATTCTATATATCTAGAAGGTTTTTTTTTTTTTACCTTTCGGCCTATAAATATCTCATAGGCCAAATTTGGACATATTGGGCACTACGGGTAAAGACTAAATTGTATTTGATTCTTTTAAATGTAAATTCAATTTTGAGATAGATTCTATTTGAACTTAATATTTGTTAGTTAAATTCTTGAAATTTATATGTTTTCAGATTTTTTTGAACCTACATAAAATTTAGTGGAAAGAAAAATTTAAACTCTCGTGTAAATTGGATAAATAAATAATAGGAACAAAATTAGTAAAATTTAATAAAAATAATCTAAAGCAATATTTTTATTGGTTATACAGTTTTACTACTATTTGGCATTGACTTTATTTTTTACTTTTTTTAAGTTTCATCAAATTGAACACCTAACGGTTATATTTATAAAAAAATTTGAAAATTAAATTTGATGATGACATGAAATTTATATTTTATGTGACCACATTGTTTGATTCGCATATATACTTATTAAAATAAAAGATAAATTATCAAATTGTTTTCTAATAAAATCAACTCTCAATATATTTTTTCATCACCTGCAAATTGATAGCTGATATCAAAAATTATAGTCATAGCATTTATTCAACAACTATCTGATAAGTTTTTACAGAAAAAAGAAGTAAACTTTTCATAAAAAATGATAAAATAAAACTTTCAAAGAAAAAAATATATTTAAATTCAATTTTCAAAAATAAAACTATAATCCATAAACTATTTCTTATTTATTATTGAAAGATCTTGAATCTCTCTTCGAAACCTGATTCGTGATAAATTGAGTTTAATTTGCGCTTCGTCGATAAATTTTATTTGATTAAAGTAGAAAATTATTCATAAAAAATAGAAAATTAAAAAATAATTGACCATTTATTATTTTTTATGAATTTAAAGTAACATAAATTATGGCTACCATCAATTATAAAGAAATAAATAATTGACGGCAGTTGAAAAATAAACATAGAAAATTAAGGTTTTTATTTGAAAGGAAAGAGAAAAATGGCATCGAACTTTTATAGCATGCTTCAGAACATTTATAAGATATTAAAACTCAAGAAATTACTAAAGCAACTCATTATTTCAACTGTGTGATAATTAATTTTTTATTTATTTATTTCAATGAAAAATTATACGTATAATTGTGGCGCTATGTCAGTCGCGCAACAAATCAATAATGCGTTAGTCATGTGAAAAATTTAATAATAAAAAAATAATTAAAAGAGTTTCAATTGAAATGCTCATTGACTTAATATAAAAATGACTGTGGCGCAACGGTTACACGAGATAAACACTCTATTTCGATTAACAATATTATGCTTTATTTTAACAAGATAGATTTCGACTTGAATTATTTAACCTAACAGCCGAATTTGCTATATTTCATCCACATTCAGATAAAATTTCATGCAGAGCACGAGCTGGCGGTGGATATGGTTCACCATTCCGTCCTAAAACACAACCACAGTGGACATAAACGCGGCAACGAAAACACCAGTAGTGCCACCCATCGCAAACGCGCCGGCACACCAAACAATTGGCGTTTCCCGGGGACTGCACCAGCCACATAGCGCAAGATGGATGCTGCGGGTGACCAGCATAACGAGGCCACGGTGGCGCGCAGTGAGGGTGTGCTACATATGTACAGCCAGAGGCGCGGCAACTGTAGTGGGAACCGTAAAATGGGTTGCCACACCGGTGGCAGTTGCTATTGGCCCTTGGCAAGGGCGACTGAAGAGCTAGCTGGTGGTCGGAGCTTAGTGCATGCTTGTAGGAGTAGATCCATCTACTTTGAGCCATCTTAATTGGTTGCTTATTGATGATTCTATTTGCTAATGCACAAAACAGGCCATGTGTTTTATAGCAATAAAACTATAGGCGACCAAGTTTTTTTTTAATATATATATATATATATATATATATATATATATGACAAGTACAAATATATTTGAATAAATATTATTTCAATCCAAAAAATCAATTTGATCATGAAATGGCCAGAAACCAATTTTTTATTTTTTATTGTAAAGATTATAAAATCATTAAAATTATTGAATCACAAAATTAAACTATTATATCAAATTTAAATAGTAATTTTATTATCATTTCTAATGTCTTCCGCAATTATTTTTTGTTTAATGTGAACCTACTAACGTTAGATCATGGAATTCATAAAAAAACCGTTAGATCATGGAAGAAAGATATGTTTTATATAAACACTAGCTTTAGTCCCGTGCGTTGCACGATTTTTTTAATTATTAACGCTTTAAAATATTACAATTAGAAGAGTTTTGTTTATATTTTTTATTTGGATACTCCTTTCTTTTTATCAGAATTTGGATATTTTCTTATTTATTTATAAGCTAACATATATTTATATATTTGTTTAATTTTAATAGGTCGTTATTTTTTATTTTGACAAATAAATGTCATTTTAATTATTTTGAAAAAGATGAAAAATTATTTAAATTAAAAATTTCAAATTTTATTTAATTATTTTAAATGCCCCATTAAATTCATCAATTTTACCATATTAACTAAAAATAAATATAATTGTCAAGTTTTTTACCAAAATATTATAGCAATTTAAAGAAAAAAATCACCAAATTTGATTAGCAAATTAACAGTTAAATTTGACAATTTTAACATACAAACTGTAATTAGTTAATTTAATATTTATATGTTTATTCTATAACTAAAAAAATAAATATTAATTAGAAAAAAAAGATTAAAGAGCCTTAAATTATTATTTAATACCAAAATAAAAATCATTTATTTTATTATTTAATTTTTCTTCTTAATTTTACCATTCAATTAATATAATATAATTATGTTAACAAAACCAAATAAAACTATGGTAGTAATTTTACTTTTTTTAATTAGCCAGCTAATAAATGCATTAGATTTGACCAATGTTGTCACAGTAACAATTAAAAAAATGTTACCATATTAGACAAAAAAATTAATTAAAACTTTAAATTTTCCTTTTCAATTTTACCACTCAATTGATATAATGTAGTATGTTAACAAAATCAAATAAAAATATGGTCTTAATTTTTTAATATTGATTAAGCAACTAATAAATACGCTAAATTTGACATATTTTGCCATAGTAATAAATTTAAAAAGAAAATATTACCATATTAGAAAAGAATAATTAAAACTTTAAATTCGCCAATTTTACCATACCAATTAAAAAACATATATCAATTCTTTAATGTTACCAAAATGTTACCAAAATGTTACAGCAATTTAAAGAAAAAAATATTAGGAAAATAATTTAACAAATCAATTAAATCTTATCATACTAATTTAAAAGCAACGTTATAAAAATTTAAAAAAAATAAATATGACAATGATCTATTCATTAGAAAAATGAACAGTATAGATCAAAAAATAGAATTTTAATCAAATTAATTTACACCGTTCATTTTACAATAAACGGTATAGATCGTGAATATGACCCCCTCAAATTTAAATGAACTTGAGAGAATTTCAATTCTTATGATTTGATGATTTTTCTATTTCTCAATTGTAATCACATTATTCTTATCCTATACAAATAAAAGAAAATTTTGTATGTACCATAATTAGTCCATTTTTTTTTCTATATTCGCTCTATACCAAAAGAGTTAATATCAATTAGAAAAAAGATTAGGAGTTTTAAATTATTATTTGTTATCAAATTTAAAAATATTTATTTTATTACTAAGTTTTCCTTTCCAATCCCACCACTTATTTTATATAATGTAATTATGTTAACAAAATCAAATAAGATAAAATTTAAAAAATTTATCAAATTAGATTAAAAACTAATGCATGCATTGAATTTGACCAATCTTATCATACCGAATAACAAAAATAATATAAAAATTAAAAAGAAACTAATATTATCAAATTATATTAATAATAATATTTTAAATTCGCCAATTTTGGCATTCCAATTAAAAAGAAATCGTTTAGTTTAAAGAAAACAATATTATAAAATTTGATTAGCAAATCAATTGATACATCATATTTCTCCAAGATTACCATATGAATTGGAAAGAAATATATAGCAATTTAAAAGAATAAATTATCAAATCAAACTAACAAATCAATTTAGTCTTACCCTACTAATTTAAAACTAAAATTTAAAAAAAAATATAAATAAAAATGATTGTGAGAATGCCAATATCAATTAAAAACAAAAAAAAGTAGATCCTGTCATATTAATATATAAGAAACTATATAGAAATATCAAAGGAACAAATATGAGAATAATTATGAGAGCACCGTATGTGAATCAAACAAAATGAATGATAATAAAATTAAAATTTTAAATAATAAAAAAAATGTTATAGAAAAACCTTATGATTGAGCAAGTTTTTCCAATATCTACATAAAAATTATTAGTTAGAACATGATATTGAAACTATAGAACAAAAAAAAAAGAAACAAGAACAACTCAGGAACTATAAAAAAAATTTATAGTGAATAAGAAAAAGAAAAAAAGAACTACCTGAGATTTTGTATCTCTCACTTGAAGAAGAATAAAAATATGAGTATATATAATGGTGATTTATGGGTATATGAAGAATTTTTTTTAATATTAATGGGTGTATTAAATTTTATAATTGGGTTATAGGTATTGAATGCATTTAATTTTATAATTGTGTGGTTACTAAAAGTTATTGTTGTAGACTTAAATTATTCAATAATTTAGCATAATGTGTGGAGAAATAGAGATAACTGTTACATTTAATGTGTTAACAATAGTAATTTACAAATTAAATTAGCAAATAATTTAGAGAATTTTTGTTAAAGTGTACAAAACTGTTACCATTTTACCTAAGCTAATTAATAGAAAAAATCAACATTATTTATGTTATAAATTAACATTTAGAAGAGTTTAATCATTCATGCATAATAGATGCATGGTTAGACCTATATTTGATTAAAATTAGAATGTTTGTAATTATTAAATATTCAATAATATTTAAACTATACAATATATATATATTCTATTTCATGTAAAATTCTAATTTATAGTTTATTTGTATGTTATAAGAAGGTGATCAGACAATAATTAAATTTAAACCCGTAATTTGTGTTAAAACTGATTGATTTATTTATTTTTGAAAATAAATTGTACCAAAATTAAAAAGAAGCATGAAAATTGCACAACATAACATAGTTTCATGTTTTAAGAGATTTTAAGAAAATATGAACATTGCTATATGCAGGTCACCGTAGCCCATCCATATTAAGGAGTCAACTTTGCAATTAATTCTAATTTATTAGCTATTCGATAGTTTCGGCTATTATTTTAATTAAATTACCACAAAAATATCTTTATACATCTCTTTTTATTTGGTAGCTGTTTTATTTTTTTTAATAACCTAATTTCTTTGTTGTTACCTTATTCAACATCTAATTAGACATAAAATAAAATATAATCTTGTGTACAAAATATAAAAATGTGATGACGAAGGGAAAAATATTTTAATTTTAAATTATATCTACATGTAATTTTATAAACTTATTAGATTTTAGGGTTCTAGATTATTTAAAATTCAAAGTTATTTAAATCTATTATTAGTAACATCAATTAAGATAAAGTAATATGAGAATAAAAAGTAAAAATTCATATAAAAAAGGTTAGTACAAATAAGGTTAGTACAATAATTATCTAATATTACCTATTTAATTTTTAATATTCTTGTAATTATTAAAAGAGAAAAGAATGAAAATTAATTAGAGAGTGAAATAATGTGAGAAAATTATGAGAATAATCATTAAAGTAGGTAAATTAATGTTTTTTTTTCTTCAAAATGAATGAGAGTATGCCAAGTGTCAAACCATGGGAGAAAATGTCCTGCTTTATATATATACTAGTTTTAACCCGTGCGTTGCACGATATTTATTTAATTTTATTGTTTATCATTGGCTTTAATTTTGCATTGTAACGCATTTGTTTGCTTTTTTATTTTATTTTTATTTGGATATAGTGATAAATAAAGAATAATTATGAAATTAAATAAAAAAATTACCTTGAATTTTAAAAATCTACAATCATAACATACTATTAGCTTCTTATTGTTCATATATCTCTCACCAATGACTTTTTCAATAATAAAAAGACATATATTTTTATTTTTAAAATAATATTATATCATATGAATTTTTATTATTATTAAAATGACAAATTTTAAATTAAATCTATATAAACAATTGCACGACTTATACTTAATTTTTAAATGCTATTAGTTTATAATTTTTTATTAATAATTATAACTATCTATTTATATTTCTATATTTAGTATTTTGATATTTGATATTTGTTCAAGAAATTATAAGGAAAATGTTTTATTTTATTAATCTTTGAACATTTTTCCTTAATTTATAAAATATTTTCATCTTTGATAGTTAGAGTAATAATTGTTGTGCATGTTTTAAGATTAATTAAATATTTATCATATTTTCTTATTACATAATGATTGAAAATAATTGTGAATATAGTTTTAGAAGATTTTAACAAACTTGTCTTTATTTGCATCAACCTTCAATATGGTATTGTCACTTTTTAATTTATATTTATGATGAAATGTCTAAATATATTTTTATCAATAATTAAAAGTATATATATTATGAACAAAAATTACTAATTTGAAACCATTACATTTTATCAATTTAAACATAAAATTTATTTTATTAATAAGTATTTAAATGGTTAATAATATAATTTTGGTTGAATAATATTAATATATAGAACAACATATATCAAGAATTTAAATTTAAATTTTTATTTTAGAAGGTGGCAATTAATAATTGAGGGACATTAAATTAATATAATAGAATAAAAAATGATTTTTAAGAAAAAGAAAAAAAAATCTTAAACACAAGAAAAAACAATATGAAATATTATCATAAAACTTTAATTAATACATTTTTTCATGATTTTTCTCATTCCTTTTTTTAATGTTCAATGTTTTGCAACAATTTCATCATCATTGTGATTTGGAGATTGATCGGAGTATTTTTGCTTCTCATCTTGGACAATTTAACGATGGCTTACCGTAGCGAGACCATCGCTAAATTATCTACAGATTGGCAACGACCTGTCTGTTTATGGCTTCTTAATAAAACAATTATTCATCAAAAAATAAAAATAGTCCCATGACATAAGAATTTTATTTTTTTCCCTCTATAACAATTGTGATATTATCATAATTTTAAAATACAAATTTAATTTTAAAGAGTAATATATTCATATTAGTTAGCAATTTAATTAATATATGTATATAATGAAAACAAACAATGAATGAACAGTAACTATAGATTAAAAGAAATGAAAAGTCAAAGCCATTGATACTTTTTATATCTGTGAATTTTAAAAGTAACGTTACAACAATAAATTAAGATACAAGAAAATTATACATGAAAAGTAATTTTTAACTAATATTTAATACCAATTATTACCATATAATCATAGCTTAAAATATAATATTAATAATGAAAAGTCTAAAAATGATAATATAGATATGAATAATAAAAAGGTAATTTGGTCATTAAATGGCCAAATTTAATTTAAAAAAAGTAAATAAATAGCAATTACTATGATATAAATATTATCAGAACCACTAAACATTAAAAATAAGATTAACAACTTATCATGCAAGAAAAATCAGAATTGTTTACCCAAATTTTCAAGAACTTGAGAAAAAATATTTTCCTACATCCCATTTCATAAGAATAATACAAAAAATGATACATACTGTTGCAAAAACAAATTGCAAGTATATTATTGTCTTAACCTTTGATTGTATATATTAAATATGTTACGTGACCATAATTTTAATCCATAGTGTCGTTTGTTTTAACTTTTAACACTAAAAATAAATGCTCATTTACCTCGTAAAATGGAGGTGTTCATAAAAAAACGCAAAACAATCATAGCATAAATTAACCACTAAGCACTAAAAATAAAATTAAAAACTTACTATTATGCAAGAATAATCAGAATTGTTTACCTAAATGTTCAAGAACGTAAGAAAGAATATCCTGCAATTAATTTTGAAGCAGGAAAAAATAAAATGTTACATTCCATTTCATACAAATATTTCAAAAAATAATACTCACCATCGCAAAACAAATTAGGAAAATATTATTGCTTTCATCTTTGATTGCATATGTTAAAAATGTAGTGTGACCATAATTCTAATTCATAGTGTTATTTGTCTAAGTTTTGTCAATATAAATAAAATGCTCATTTACCTCGTAAAATGGAGGTGTTCATAGAAAAAACTCGTAACCACAACCATTGCCGTAATTGAATTCGTTGAACACTAATGATAGAAAGATCATACAAATAACAAAAAATAGTTAGTCGTAAGAAAACAAAATATATTATGGAATACAGTAAAATATTGTCTATTTCTTCTATGAAAAATAGTGAAAATAGAAAAATTGTCTTGTAAATCTAATGGCTGACGAATAAGAAAAAATTTAATTTTTTAAATTTGTTAATGAAAATAAAAGAAGATGTGTATATATAGAAGAAAAATCATGAATAAAACGGAAGAAAGTAATAGAAAAGGAGAATCATAAATATTGCATTTATAATAAAATAATTAAGAAATAATTGTTTGGTGAAATTTCCAAGTCCATAAAAGAAACTGGTAAAAGAAGAATATCAAAAGACAAAAATAATAGCAATTGTCAAATTGTACAGACAATTTTTTGGTTAATTATTCAAAAGTTAGTAATTAATATATATAGCTAATAAAACAATGTTAGATGTTAAATTAAAAAATTAATTAAAAAGCAAAAATGAAAAAATTTGTTGTAATGTGAGAATTAATAAAAGTGTCAGTCAATTTTAGTTTGTCAAATATTTTAAATTGATTACTATTTCTATAAATATAACATTAGTATAATTTCAAACGAAATTCCATTTTCAGTGTTTGAATAACCTAATTATTTAAAAATATTACTACATATTAAGAAACCAATAATTCAAAATTACTAACATATATTATAACACCTATATCAAAAACAAATGTCATATATATTCAAAAGTAATTATATAAGATTATAGTATAAAAAAAAATTATATAAGATTATCAAAGAAGGAAAAAAATAAGAATCAATGTCATTAAATCATTAGTATTCTCATAATTCTTTGTTTATGCATTCAAGGAAAAGACGTTTTTTGTTCATAATTTCCCTAATTTTCTTCTATTTCCTTTTCCAAATTTTGCATTTAATGGTGGACGTTTTTGTTCATAATTTTTCTGAATTTATTTTAGTTTCATAGTAGTAAAAATTAATTGGTGCATAAATAAGATTGACAAATCATCAATCATCAATTAATATAATATTAGTAAAATTAGAGAAAAATAAATGTGAGAACCAATAGAAATGTGCCAAGTGTCAGCTTCTCAAACCATGGGAAAAAACGTCCTGCTTTATATATATACTAGCGTTAGGCCCGCGCGTTGCACGGTTTTTATTTAAATTTTTTATTGATTTTAATTAAAAAAATCTAATTAATAATTATAAAAATACTATATATAATATATAAATTTTTAATTACTACATATTTTACATATTTAGAGACACAAACATATCTATGTATTACAAATTTTCTACAATATAAACAGATAAAAAAATTTAATATAAAAATTGCATATTAATATTCTAAAAAAATCATGATTTTATTAATTTATTTTTAATTTATATAATATACTATATATTTTTTAATATGACATTAAATATAAACAAATACTATTTTTTTTAATTATTTTTTTTTACCAATCGTCCTCAATTTTTATATTTTTTATTAGATAATAACAAATGTTATGCATAATTGTCAAATCATATATAGATTTATAATATTTTTTATTGACCGATTATTAATATTTTAAAAAGATTGATAAGAATTTTTTTTTTATCAAATCTTAAGAAATCTAATGCTTATAATTTACCCTCATTAATGCACATTACACTTTTTGAATTCCAACAAAAGAATAGAAAAAAATTATTTTCTTTTGCTTTTAGATATTTTTCTATTTGCTTTTGATGATTTTTTTATCATTTTTTTTGTTGTTCGAAAGATAATATATTCAAATTCAAGTTCTAAAAATATTTTTATTAAAAATAGTAAGTGATAGTGATAACTGATAAGAAATGATCGACATTAGTAATTACTATAATAGTGATTTATGGGCAATTCAAAAGAATTTTTTTATATTAATGACATATTAAAAATAATGAACTAAGTAATGGCTGTCATAAAGCTGAAATTAATTTTCTTATTCCTTTGTATTTTGAATCTTATAAAAATAAACTTAATCAATCAAAAAATCAGAATAAGTAAAGTTATCAAATTAATTGTAAATTTGTAACCAAATGTGTGAAACATTTAATATAAGGTCACAAATTATCAATAATTATGTCAAACCATATTTATTATCTATAATTTTTTAATTTTTTAAACATATAATAAGTTATATTGAATAATATTTTTTATTAAGCAAAGTCAAACAAATCTATCTATTACATTGGACTAAATTTATCATACTAAATAAAAAAAATAATGCAACAGTTAGAAAATATATAATAACTAATTAGATTATAAAGTATCAATCAACTATAATATTGGTTTAATTTAATTAATCCTATCTTTGAATATGAATTATTACTAATTTTTCCTTTTTGTTCTAAACACTCAATTAATATAACACAATAAAACGAATAATAACAAAACATTCATAACTTTATCAAATTAGATTAACAAATTAATTTCTACATTAAATTTGACCAATTTTTTCATATGAAATAAAAAGAAACGATGTAACAATTTAACACATTAAATTTACCAATTTTACTATAATAATTCAAAAAAATATTATAGCAATTTAAAAGAAAATAATATTTATAGAATGTTACAGGAATTTTGAAAACAAACTGTTACCAAATTAAAAATATCAACCAAATTTTACTATACTAATTAAGACAATAATATATTTATAATACTATTTCTAAGAAAAGTAATAGATAAAGTAATTATCAAAAAAAAAATAGATAAAGAAGTGAAGGACCATGACTCGAAATGTCAAAAACATAGATTTAATTAAATAAACATCATTAGCTATATTATCCTCCAAATCACTCTCCCTGATTATTCTTTTAACAATATTCATATCCAAAATTGGCATATATTTGTATTTAAAATGATAATTAGCATAAGATGGTTAATTTTTTTATTTTTAAAATGATAACTTTTTAAATCATTTTTTAAAATATTACATGTTATAATAAACGATTATTCCAAGACGTAAAATCAAGTTTCCAAAGTGAAAACAAATCAAATCTATGTTTTTGACATTTCAAGTCATGGTCCTTCACTTCTTTAGCCATTACTTCTCTAAAAAATAGTATTATATGTAAATAAAAAATAGAACTATCATTTAATAATTAAAAAGTTGATTGTCAATGTAAATTTAGGAGGAAACAAATTTCAAATTAAAGAATTTTATGGTAGCATATTTGGTACATATTTCCAAATTTAAAGCAATCAAATAAAAAAATAGTACAAAATTAAAAAATTAAAATTAAAATGCTTATCACTGAAATATGTCGGAGCACCATTATCTTATCGCCTGACTTGTATCAGGTATCAATATTTGGCAAGTAAATCATTGAAAAAATAATACTTGGCAGTGCTCGATCAATTACAACAACCTTCTCTCAATCAACCCTAAAAAAATAGCTTGCGCTTTATTGAACCCATTAAAATTACATAAATAAAAGTAAATTATTATTAGCATCTCTAATATAAAAGCTTATAATGCGAGAACAATTAACATATCTAGCAGGAAGGTAATGCCAATTTTATATTTGAAGCGACAACTTATATATTCTTGCAACTCTTCCTTCAATCTTGGCAAAAAAATTCCCATTGCAGCACCACTTTTAGTAAGATAGCATATGCAATTGTGCGGAGCACTTCCTTGAAAAAGTTTGTAATTTATAGAACATATTATCAATAAAATATATGTAAAAATTAATTAAAAATATAATACATGAAATACACCAAGGGACATTCTTAAAACTGATCACAAAAAAACCTCAGTTATGATTAAATAAAAAAGAAAGGAAGTTTAGTTGATTGTTGTCGAAATCCTCCCGCAAATAGCTCCTAAACTCATAGGTCGAAACTCGAAAGCAATTTAAAATGACCATTTCCATCATTTTTACATTCTTCCAATCAAAGCAAGAAACATAATAATTTCTAAAGAATATCAACAAATATTTTCGGTCAAATAGCAACTGACCTTACAAAAAATGGCAAATATAGATGTGTATGAACAAACTTGAAACTACAACATGAGCTTAAATAGAAATATTTTATGCCATTACATGAATTTCCAACGTTTTTATTACCTATTCAATATTTTTGACTGTTACTCTATTTACTACTAAGTTGCTTCAAAAAAGTCTTTTCAAATCTCTTATTTTTTACTATTACCTTAAGATTCCTAACGTTGTTTTAGCTATTAAATTTTATTGGCTGTTACTTTATATATTGTTAATTTATTACAAAATCTCTTTTAGTTAGCTAACGTTTTTAGTAGGAATAACATATTTTATTGTTGTTACCTTATTCAATAGTGTTTGTTAACTTTTTTATTTCTTTAAATAGGTGTTAAATGTGAAAATCAAGTCAATGAACAAAAATAATCAAAACATTAAAATAGTAATATTTTATTTAATTTAAATCACAAATCATGGAGATAATTTTTTAAATCTCTCTTATAAAATTAAAACCATTTTTTAACATTTTTGTTAGCAAATTGATATTGGTATTTTTACCTTAATAACTGTTAACTTACCATGAAAATCTCTTTTTTTATTAGGCATTTTTTATAGCATCTATTTTAATTTGATATTACCATAGAAAAATTAATCAAATTTGATTTGATTGCCATTTAATGTGATTGAATGTCTATTTCTATAGCAAAACATTATTAAAAATGAGAGAATTAATGTGAAGATTAAAAATACAAGGAAAAATGTGTATTTTTAACATCTTTATTAGCAATTTAATATTGATATTATTACCTAAATAATTGTTAAGTTACCATAAAAATCTCTATTCAAATCTCTTATATTAGACGTTTATATTTATAGATTTTGTTTTGATGTGATTTTATTTTTACCATAGAAAAATCAAATCAAGTCTAATTTGATTACCATTTAATGTGGTTGATTTTCATTTAATTAAAGAATGCAATTATAAATTGACAATTTTATAAAGTTTATAACAATTAAAAAGAAAAAAATTGTAGAATGAATGTGGCAGTGCCAAGTGTCAATCAAAGGGAGAAAATGTCCTGCTTTATATATATATAGTAGATAGTAGATTTGACCAAATTATTAAATCATCTTTAATTTGACTTGGGGTAAATGGGTACAAAAGCATAGTAGTTACCGGTTACATGGGAGGAAAGAAGAACAAAAGTGAGTAATTTTCCTTTTGATGAATGAAAAAATAATAATTAGTTTATAATTATTCAGATCATATATTTAGCAAAAGATCTAGCCAATTCGAGTGCGAACTAGCTTAAATATAAAAAATTTAAAGGTGTTGTCTCATGGTTAGTCTCCGTTCAGAACATCTAACTTATTGAATTGTCAAAATTTATTATAAACACGTTAAATTTTATAATTTTTAAAGCAACTCACTTTTTAAAAAATTAGTACAATTGAAACTACAAATTAAAAAATAAGAAAAAAGTAACAATTATAAAATATAAGTAAAAAATATAATATTTTTTATGATTAAGGAAAAGAAGAACAGTCGTTCCTTCTCTAACTTCTCTAATCTATGTTTAAGAGATTTCCGAAAAAGTCAACAGCAATTTCTCATAGTTAAGCAAATTATTCGCAGGTAACTTCTTGTTTACAATGATAACAATTTCTTAGTTTCTTCAATTAATGTACACTAGAAATGTTCGATAGTTTTGTTTGTGATTAGATTTAGGAAGTTTATGCACCAATGATTATGTGACTTCTTATTACTTTCTTGGCAAAAACGTAAAAAAAAATCATCCTTAGTTTCCTCAAATATACATAAATTTTTAAATTAATTTTGGACATAATTAAGTTTTTTTTTATTTTTAAAATAGAACAAATAATCTCTTTCGTTCAATATCATTAGAAATACTCGTTAATTGCTGAAATATCTCTCATAATCATATAGAAAAAAAATTCAAAAATAATTTTATTGTTTAAAATCTTTACCATAAATTTGATGGATTAAGTGTCTAAATTTAAAGGATTTAAATTGTCTTTCCAAAAAAAAAAATAGAGAATTTATTAGTACAATTTGAAAACATAAAGAGCTTAATTGACCCAAAAGTATTTAAAGGGTTTATTTTGTTCTTCTTAAATAACTTAAAGGGATTTTTTGTACCTTTTGCCTACTTTCTAACTTTTAATATTCATTCTTTATTTTTTATTTGTTCGTTTAGTCAAATGTATTTATCTATAATAATTTATCTATTTAAATTTTTAAAATTGTTTTAACCATTATTTTTTAAACTTATCCATTTTTAATAAATGCCTCTATGATTCAATTTGCAGAACATCTTATAACTAATAGAATTATATTAGTATTGATAAAAAAATATTCCCTCCGTCCCACTTTAGAAGACTCATTTGACTTTACACACAGATTAAAAAAATATTAATTATCTTTGTCTTTTCATGTTTTGCCTCTATTAATGATAGTAGAATTTTCCATAAGACACTTTTAAAATAACTAAAAGAGAGGTAAAATAGGATTTGTAATGGAAAAATATTTCAAAAATAGTAATGAAACTTTTTAAATGGGACATCCCAAAATGGAATATGAAACTTTTTAAAAGGGACGAAAGGAGTAGCAAATATCTTAGTTCTTTTATAATTATTACAGTATGTCTAAATGTACCAAAAATTACCAACTTTCGCGTGTTTTGTATATTTAACATAAATTTTTAATTTTGACAAAAAAATATGCGAACTTTTTAGTTTTTGCAATTAAGACATCAGCACTATTTTGGATGTAAAACGGTCCAGATATATAACGGCACCGTTTTGGACGTAAATAACACTATTTTTTAAAGAAAATACAAACGTGGTCTTTATTACAAAAATTGAAAAGTTTGTGTACTTTTTTTGACAAAACTAAAAATTCATGTTAAATATGCAAAACACACAGAAGTTGATGACTTTTGATACATTTAATAAGCCTTATTAGTATTAATGAAAAAATAGCATAAAAAAGAACTACTTTTTCTCAAAATAAAAAGTAAGACTTTTTTTTATCTATTTTTTAAATGAGAAAATACGTTATTTTAATAATTTATTTAAAAGTAAAAAAATAAAAAATAAAAAATAGTGATTATAAAATATTGAGAAGAAATGAAGAGCACGTAAGATTGTAAGTGTAATATTTTTTTTTGACAATCGAAATCTTTCATTAATAATAAAGAGCAGTTACAGGTGTAAGAATTCAGAAAGGGTATAACCGTTTCTAATGACCTGACATGAAACAAGATATAAACCTTGATTCACAGATCGCCTTACAAAATAAAATCAAAATTACATAACTGCTCTAACACAATAAGATACAATCCTTTTCTGTCTAACAGAACATTCACAAACTCTTCATAAAAAAAACAACAAATCTTTCATATAGAAATAACAGCAAACTTTCAAAAAAGAAAGACAATCGCTGTAAAATAGTTATAAAAAAAACTAATATAACCTATAACGATTTCATTTTCAATCTTGAAAAGTCTTGATCCATCTCTGATTTTTATTTGTATATATATTGAAATTGATGCTCCTCGTCGATAGATTTACCAACCAAAATGAAAAAGATGAAAAGGAGTCGGTCATTTATTTTATTTTAAAGCAATAAAAAAGAAATGGCTACCGCCAACGGCAAAAATAAACCATTGACGGTAGCCGAAGCGAAAAACAAAAGGAGAAACGCTTGACGGTTAGAGTTTCTATTTGAGAGAGAGGGGAGAGAAAAAAAAGAAGTGTAATATAGTGTAATATATTTAAATAAGCTCTTAATAGTGCCAAAAAAATTTAAGTATTCTCATTTCTTGTAATTAGATATTATCATTGTAATTATATCCAAAAACAATTACCATTAATTTAATTATTTTAGATTTTAGTTGAATCTTTATACTAATTTATAGTTAGTAACAGTGGTATATCCAAAAATTAAAATTAAAGGGGGTAAAATAGAATTTTCTTATATAATATGCAATATCTGAAAATTTGTTAAAATTAAGGGGGTCAATATGTAGTAATTGTCTAAATAATATAATACATTTTTAAAAAAATTACTTAAGAAATTTGTTTTTTTTTTTTTGAAAAAATAAGAGGGGCAAGTGTCTCTCTTATTTTCTATGTTGCTCCGCCATTGGTTAGTAACTAATAAGTTATTGTTCAAATGGTATAAGCGTTGGCAGCAAACAGGCAGGTCGTGAGTTTAATTTTTTCTACAAGTATATTCTCTTCAATTATTAAAAAAAACTCCTAGTTAGCAAAATCTATTATTTCATAATTGTAAATTTGATTCTCAAATTAAAAAATCAGAATAATAATAAAATTCAATTCTAAGAAGCAAGTTTGAAGTTTATGAATTAAGGAGGATCTTTCTTCTATCAAAAATAGATTTTCTTTGAATCAAGCGAATCGACGGGTAAAGTTTAAAAAAGATAAATGAATAATATAACGAGATGAAAGATTAACACAATTAAATTAACTAAAAAAATTGAATAGAATTACAACACAATTATTAAATTGGGATAATTTTTTAAGGCGTTTTTTTTAGTAGTAATAACGCGCGGGCACATAAAACAACAGGAATTTCATTATAAGCTGCAACGGTATAATAATGAGGCAACTAGCGGCAGCAATGTGGGTGTCCGACAAACCCACAGCCACAGGCGCAGCAGCGGTAGTAGGAACCGCAAATGACATGGCGACACACATAGCAGCAGATCGTACAGCGGGGCGCACACGGCTGGTAGATCAGCTGGTGGCAGGGGCCTAGGTTATGCCTGCACGAGTAGATGCGTTGGCCATGCATGTTGCTTGCTTTTTAAGCTTTAATTAGATGGAAGAGATTATATTTGCTAATGAAAAATGAAGTAATGCGTTTCAACTTTTTATAGACAAAAAAATAAACCCTAGTTACTATAATCAATGGCAAGTCTTTGTTTAATGTTTTATTAGCTTCTGTACAACTTCTTTCCTCCTTCTGTTTAATAAAGCAAAGATTATGCTGACAAGTAAATTTAAATTTGACTAGTTAAAAATATTCTTTAATTTATCATTGTTTCTGGATCAAAATTATATCAAACATCAAACAAGTAACATATTACGGGATACACTCTAGCCAGCTCCTTTGATTTTTTGTTTAATGTTTAATTAGCTTCTATACAAGTCCTTTCCTCCTTCTATTTTATTAAGCAAAGATCATGTTGACTTACTGCAAATGTGTAGAAAAGAACAGGTAGTTAGAAGTGTGCAAAGAAGAAAGAGTTCCAGCAGTTTCTTATTGGCATTGTTATAGGATCCTTTGGGTTGAAAATACTGTATTTTCATGGTTTGGCAACGCTCGAAAACAGAATGATGTAAATGGCAGGATTTTAAAGATATACTTAGTTATATCTCATATGTTATAACAGTTAGGCAGCATTCTGCTAAGATGCAGGTCTAATTTCTCTCATGAGCGCTCGCACTATAAGAAACTGTTTCATCAATGAAGAGAAAAGTGATTGTAGATATGTTAAATTCTACCTCCGTCTCAATAGAATTGTCCATTTTGCCTTTATCACACAGTTTAAGAAAAGCAATTATTATTTATAGATTTTATAAAAAATTTCCTTACTTTTCTTGGCATTACCCTTATTTAATATAGGAAACACTTACAATTTACTTTCAATTTACTCATTAGTGGATTTAAATAGGGATAATATAGAAAAATTGAATGTCAAAGTTAGTTACTTTTTAAAAATGGACAAGAGTTTTGGGACAGTTTTTTTTTTCAAAATGGACAACTCTATTGAAACGGAAGAACTATTAATTAACTATTAATAAACTAAAAATAAACTATCTAAGGGTTTTTGCGGTAGCCTATGTAAATTTAATGTAATTTAAAAGAAAATTTAATTAATACGAATTTAATGTCAACTCAATGTAAATCTAAAACTATTTAAAGTAAATTTTTAATAAATTGATTATAGTTTTAAAATTAACTTATTTTTATTAAAATTTATCGTTAAGTTGCTGGGACAATATTTGTCTTATCAAAGATAAAACATAAACTTCAGTATTCATACAATCATGCATGATTGTGTTTTAGATGATGTTAAATTCTTTTTATATTAATATTTTAGACCAATCATGAAAGTAGGGTATATTAATTAAAGTTTTTGTTCGATTAGGTAATATTTAATGAGTTGGATTAGGATTATATTAATTTGATTGATAAATTATATCAATAGTTAAAATAATATTAAGGGTATTAATATAAAAATGTCTCTCTATCCGTACTTTTATATATAGTATAAAATTATATTTAAAATATAATATTAGTAAATTTTGGGGTGGAAGATTTCGTTGGATGATAAATTTTCTGAAATTGTATAAATAGGGCCTTATCAATCTAAATGTGCTATATTCGGATTATTGGTAAAAAAAGATACCAAATCTTTGGAACTCAAAATGGTACTAAATTTTTTGTTTGTATCTTTTTGGTATTCAACTTTATATCATTTATTTCAGATTGTCTTTTTTTTACAAAAACCGGCCACTTTTAATGACGTGGAACTGGAGTATATATTTTTAATATATTTTAAAATCCATTTCAATTTTTATCTTGATGATTTTAATTTTTTTAAATGATATACAATCTTATGTGTCATGTGATATGACATTTGATGTGGTAAAAATAAATAAAAAATATTGTTCCTGTTACCATATTGAATTTGTAAAAAAAACAATCTGAAACAAATAATAAAAAGTTGGGTAATAAAAAATTATAAATTAGAGATTTCGTACCATTTTGATACAAGACCTAAAAGTTCGGTATCGTTTTTGTCATAACCCGCTATACTCATACGCTTCTTCTTTCTAGCATCAACAAGCCAGTATTCTTGTAATGCTATACATATTTTTTTTTTTTTTCATAGTTAAATTATTTTTGCGAAAGCTTCAATTGTATCGGATTTTGGCTTAACCACAACTTGTGGTCTTAACATAATTCCTCACTAAACCCTAGCCGTCTAGACTTTTTTTATTGTTTCTTCTCCGGCAGCCGTCAATGGTTTGATTTTGCTGTTGACGGTAGCCATCCCTTTATATATGTTAATTTAATTTTATAGATATAATAAATAGCCAATTCTTTTCCATTTTTTCTTGATGGATTAAGATTTATCAACGAAGCGCAATTCAATTTCCAAGAAGCGGAGATAAATTGAAGATCATCAACAACAAAATGAAATCGTTTATGAGCTATATTAGGTTTATTTATTTTTCATTGTTTTGTTTTTTTCTGAATGTTTTATTTTGTCCTTTCTTTGTGAAAGGTTTGTTGTCCTTCCTCTGCGGAAGATTTACTGTCTCTTTTTTATGAAGGAGTTATCAAGTGGTGGTTGAATCAGATGATGTGAGTTTGCGGGTGATGGGTGATGGATGAAGTTTGATCGAAGATTGATTGAAAACTGCACTTAATTAGCGAAACAGTTAATAATTTATTTTTATTTTCGTAAGTAAGATCTGCGAATCAGACAGCATGTTGTCTGTTCCATGTCAGGTCATCGGGTTTCGTTTTCGAATTATCCCGAATTTCTTACAAATGTAACTGTTTCATATTCGATTTAATGAGATTTGATGAATTCAAAAAAAAAAAAAACATAATTCCTCACTCATAAAAATAAAGACAAAATCTATAGTCTATCATAACAAAGATGTATGAAATTAAAATACATAAGTAACAAATAAAAAACAATAAGCAATAAGTATTTACCCATATCCATCATTCATAAATAACTTAACTTTTATATAACAAAATCATACATAAACAACTGACTGTAGATGAAAACATAAACAACAACCGACTCTGACGACACACACATATAATTATATCATACAAAAACTGACTTGATCAATATAAAAGCGATATTTTATTAGTTCCAAAACAACATGAATTTCATTGTAAGCTTCAACTGTATAATGAGGCAACTACCGGCAGCAATGTGGGTGTCCGACGAACCCGCAGCCACAGGCGCAGCAGCGGTAGTAGGAGCCGCAAATGACGTGGCGACACACATAGCAGCAGATCCTACAGCGGGGCGCACACGGCTGGTAGATCAGCTGGTGGCAGGGGCCTAGGTTATGCCTGCACGAGTAGATGCGCTGGCCATGCATCTTGCTTTCTTTTTTAATCTTTAGATGGATGAAATTATATTTGGTAATGAAAAATGAAGTCGTGTGTTTCAGCTTTTATAGACAAAAAAAGAAACCCTAATCTATAATAAGTCTTTGATTAATGCTTTATTAGCTTCTATACAACTTCTTTCCTCCTTCTGTTTTATTTAGCAAAGATCAATATCATGTTGACTTTTTTGCAAATGTGTACAAGTAATTACAAGTCTGCAAAGAAGAAAGAGTTCCAGCAGTTTCTTATCGGCATCCGTATCGGATCTTGTGGATTGAAATTACAGTAATTTCCTGTTTTTTTTTTTGGCAACGATCGAAACATAATGATGTAATTGGCAGGATTTTAAGAAGTTTTATATGATGGAGTCCACATATACATATTAAATATTCAAAATATAAAGCTATGTAAAGTTTAAATTGTGCACTATTAATATGATAAATTATTTTAATGTATCATTTTGAATATAAATTTATCCATGTATTGAGTCGGATGTTTGGAAAGCGGATAAATTATTAGAGTCAATTGCACATAATTTTATTAATATCTCATCGTGATTCACAAAAAAACATAATACATATATTTAGATAAATTATTAAATAACGATTAGTAAATAATTGATATGTGTATCCTATTGAATTTTTCACTTGAATTAAGTTTTAAATTTTAGTTTATGTTTAATTATTTGATGCATGATGATGTGTTACATAGGTATATAAAGAGAAAAAGATTATATTTGAAGGTAGAGTATGCCATCACCCATAGGTGAAGGAGCAAAGCATGCTACCAAGTTTACGAGGTGAAGGAGCATTTAAGAAGGTTCCAGAGCGAAACCGCTTGAAATTAGATATTCTTCCGCGAGGCAGGGCCTTTCAAGCACACTTTATATTATAAAATACTTTAAAGTTTGGACAACGGGTTAATTCACTGTTGTAGATGAGAGAGTGGACCGCTTGTAATATCCTCCTTCAGCACCTTCGGAAAGCGCACATTCGGACGGAGAGTCTGAGTCGAAGAATTAGGTTTGTTGCTACTATTATTTCTACTAGAAGTACCATAATCGGGCCGCTTTGTAATGAAAGAATAGCATGTCATCATGCTTCAAATAACACGACGACAGATTAGCTCATTAGTGTTAGTGCGTGTGTTTGATATATATCTCTGATATATCGCATATATGCATTTCGGGAGAAAAAAATTCAGATTAAATTAAACTATAAACTGCGTCAAACAAACAGTAACTCCAAAGAAGGAGAATTAAAAAAATCAATATATATATTCTATAAATAAATATAATTAAGAATTGATCATTATTTTGGCTGAAGGTATAAAAAAAACCCCTCAACTTATTCAAAAGGGACAAGAAAGCCATAAACTTTTTTTTGGTCCAAAACGACCCCTCAATTTTTTTTGGAGCAAAAAACCCCTCCCGTTCAAAATTTCTGTTAAATGATGACGTGGCACATATGAAAAATTTCAAAAACAGCCTTAATGTTTGAAAAACTTACCAAATTTATACTTATAATTTTTTTAACACATTTCACCATCTTTTTTTTAAAATATCTATAATTAAATTAAATTATAAGTTAAAACCACTTAAAACTCAATTAAACCAATCGAAAACTAATTAAACACTTCGAAACACAATTAAAACAAATAGAAATCTAATTAAATACATTGAAACTTAATTAAACACTGCAAAACACAATTAAAACAAATAAAAATCTAATTAAACACATCGAAATCCATTTAAAACCATACCTGAAAAAAATCAATTTTTTTTTAATTTTTTTAATCCTCTCAAAGAGGACGAACAGTCAAGCGATGATGAACAGGCCACTGTTCATCCTCTTTTGAGGATGAACAGATCTTGTTCATCCTCAAATGAGGATGAACGATCTGTTCATCCTCTTGAACAGATCGTTCATCCTCATTTGAGGATGAACAAGATCTGTTCATCCTTTCAACGAGGATTGAAAAAAATAAAAAAAAAGTTTGAATATTGGGACGGTTGCGGCGGGTTACGCCTGTGGATTCGGTAGTCGGCGGCGATTTTAAAATTAATTCGTTTTTTTTTTTCAATTTAAGTTTCATTAGTGTTTTATTAAAATTAATTAGGATGAAAATTTATTAGGTTTTTTTGGAGGTTTTTAAGTGAAGAAGATGGTGAAAATGATTAAAAAAGTTCATAAGTATAAAATTGGTAAGTCTTTTAAAAATTAAGGATGTTTTTAAATTTTTTTTCTTATGTGCCACGTCATCATTTAACAAAAATTTTGGACGGAAGGGGTTTTTTGTTCAAAAAAAAATTGAGGGATCTTTTTGGACCAAAAAAAAAGTTTAAGGGCTGTCTTGTACTTTCTGAATAGGTTGAGGGGTTTTTTTCTACCTTTGGCCCATTATTTTCGTATACTTGTAAATATTAAGAGAATCCACAAAACTACCTAAATAAAATATTTTATATACAGTCTAGATTCATTAATTTCATATTTTTTGTTTTAAAAATAAATTAAGTAAATTACTAATAATCTGTAATTTTTCTTATAATTTTATATCAAATCTCTAACCATGTAATTATTCCAATCTAGAGTATATGTTTGTGAATAATTTACATTTGAAGCATTATTACTTTGTTCTCTCCTCACCCGTAACTACCTGTGCTTTGTACACATTTAGAAAAAGTCAAAGCAGCTGGGTAGAAATCTATCCAGTTTCTTAATTGTGTTACGCAAAAACAAAGATTAACTAAAGATAATTTGTAATTAGTCAAATTTATATTTCCTTGTCAGCAAACTTTTGCTTACTCAGAACGCGGAGAGAACGTATACAGAAGCTAATAAAACATTAAACAAAGACTTACCATAGATTATAATTAGACTATAAAAAGCTGAAACACATAGCTGCATTTTGCATTACCAAATTTAGATTAAAAAGCAAGCAAGATGTATGGCAGACGTATCTACTCGTGCAGGCATAACCTAGGCCCCTGCCACCAGCTGATATATCAGCCGTGTGCACCACGCTGTAGGGTCTGCTGCTATGTGTGTCGCTACGTGATTTGTGGCGCCTACTACCGCTGTTGCGCCTGTAACTGTGGGTTCGTCGGACACCCACATTGCTGCTAGTTGCCTCATTATACCGGTCAGCCCCCGGTGCAGGTTACGATGAAATTCCGGATATGAAACTTTATAGGTCACTGAACTTTCACTAAGTTTTAAAATGGATCCTATATCTTATTTCTTTTTTTTTTCAATTATTAAGTTATCATTTTATTTCACCGGACGTCACTTGCCTGAAATTTATGCCAAGTTATTAATTATGTGGTTTTTCTTGTTTACCAAAATTAGTTCCCTTTTTGAAATAAAATTATTGTTTAGTATCCTTTTTGAAATAAAATTTAAAGTTCAATGACTTTTGAATTCATATCCGAAAATTTCGGCATCGGTGAAACGAAATGATAACTTTGGTAATAAAAAAAAAGAGAAAAAGTATAATACGTATTTTAAAACTTAAGTGAAAGTTCAATGACCTACAAAGTTTAATACCGATGAAAGTTCTGGTGTTGTCCTATGTATATGAAACTTGTATAATATATCTTTGATTGTAATTTGGGCCAGTTTTTCCGTATGTTTTATGTTTGATCTATGATCTGTTGTTTTTGTATGATATTTTGTCATAATATATATCAAGTTAATTATATGGATAATACTTGCTGCTTATTGGTTTTTTTTTTTTTTTGATGCAATGCTGCTTATTGGTTTTTATTCGTTAGATGATATTGTTTGTTATTTTTTTGTTTATTTTTCAGGATCAACCATTTATTATTGAGGATTATTTTCTAAATATCTGTTTTTGACAAAATATTTATAGCAGTGTTTTAATTTTCATATTACAATCGTGCAACTATATAATCGCAACTAGATTTTGTAATCGAAGTAGGGATTTGTAATCGAAGTAGGGAGTAGAGGTTTCTAAAATCATTGTTTAGGTTTTCAATTAAAGTTAGGTTTGTGATTCACGATGTAGGTTTAAATTTGAAGTAGAGGTTTTTAAAATTATTTAAACTTATTTTGTAAAATTATTCGAAATTAAATAGTGATACAATGAATAATTAAATTCAAAAAATTTGATAGGGACTAACTAAAATAAAAAGTAATAGTACGGACTTAATATTGAGTTTCGTACGTAAAATTAATATCGTTAAACGTGTTTGTGCACACGCTCTAACAAAAGAACCATAAAAATGTAAAATTAACAGTATAAGGATTATTTAAATGCAAATTTTTTTTAATAAGAACTAACTAAAATAAAAGGTAATAGTACATGGACTTTATGGATTTAGCCACAAAACATTGTTCAGAAAAAAGAAAAAAAAGAAGAGTGAGAAGAAAAAAATACATGCGGATACATGCGGGTTTATAGTTATAATCGATGTTTTTAAAATCGGATCGAACCGGTTTCATCGGAGTTTATGGTTCGACCGTTTATAACATTTGAGTTATAGCTCATTGGTTCGATCATTTATTATTATTGCAAAACATATTCGAATAGCCAAAATTATTTTCCATAAAACCCAAAAAGGAAAGCCAAATTTTAAAATTTAGAAAGCGGTTAAACTATTATTAATGCTCCCGAGTCCCGAAGCCATACTAGCACCCAAAATCACAAAGTTAGGGCATCCGAGTTTGATGTATAAGCAAATAATTAAGAAAAAAGAAAAGGAAAAGTTTTATATATTCATAACATTGATCGTTTTTATAAATATTTTTTTCAAAAAAAAAAAAGTTAGATAGTCTGATTCATTACTTTTGCGAATTACGATAATTATATCCGGAATATGTCTATTCTAATGTGAATTGCTTACTTAAAACTATAAATTATTTGTGTATCACAAAAGCCAGATTGGGATCTTCCTCATTATAACAAAATACAAAAGTTTCAATGCTTTTTTCACTGCAGTTCCTCCTTAATCTTGAGTGCTTAAATCAAGATGAAGAACGCCGTACTCGGGATAATTATCTACCATTTACAAGTAAGAGAGCATAGGCCCCAATTTCATTAAGTTGACTCCAAAATGAACAAAGACTCACCACTCAACTACGTACAAAATATCAAATAACTCTTAAAAAGTAGCAGTCAATGTACTCTGCTGCTCCATACAAACCAAAATGCCAAGTACATAAAATTTACAAGTGACCAGCTGCCTCTAATTCCTTCAACTTCTGCATAATATAGTTGCATTTCGTTCTTCTTTCTTTTGCCCCTTCAGAAGCAATGTTTTGAAAACCGGACCGGACCGGCCGGTCGGACCGGATTAACCGGGAACCGGCTGGATGTCCGGTTCGGTTTTCTGTTAAAATCGGAATATTAAAAAACCGGTCAAAACCGGTCAAAAACCGGATTTGACCGGAAAAACCGGATTTTGCCCAAAAATCGGACAAATCCGGTTTTTAATAAAATAGGCAAAAAAACACTTTTTTTGGCTAGAAAGTACATTTGTGGCCCCTACCATGTGTGTCTTTTCTTTCTCTCACCCATGTGCATTGATTTTTCTCTCTCATATTAATTACTCTTACTATTTTCTCTCTCACATGTCATTTTAACTTTTATGAAATAAAATTTTCACTAAAAAAAACACCAACTCTCTCTAATATTATTATATACTCTTAAATATAAATCAAGAAAATATATTTTTAAATATTAATTATTTATAATTATATTACATGAAAAAAATTATAATTGTTTTTTTTTACATATTATCATATTTTTATTTATAACATACTATATTATATTTTTTATTTAAATATTATTAATTATTAAAATTTAAAAATTATATATTTATCTCTTGAATATTATTATATAATTATATTCATAATAAATTATTTTAAAATTAAAATATAATGATAAGTTAAATTAAAAGTTATGTTTTTTAAAAATTATAGTTTTTCTCATACATATAATTATTCTATACACAGATAAATATTGATCAATTATTATTATATTTCACACATTTGATAATAAATTCTATTTAAAGATAATTTTATTTAAATATTTTATCATATTTTATAGTTATGATACATATTTTTAATTTAAATAATTTATATTTATTATAATTAAAAAATCCGGTTGAACCCGGTTGAACCGGTCGAACCGTGAACCCCCGACGAAGCCGGTTCGATCTCCGGTCCGGTTTTAAAAACATTGTTCAGAAGTTTACCTTAGACGAAATTGCTCGTCGTGCCTATTGTTCCATTGGGTTCATATCTCTACCTGCCAATCTTGTGAACAATATTTTTTTTTTTGAAATCATCAAATCTCATTAAATCGAATATGAAACAGTTACATTTGTAAGAAATTCGGAATAATTCGAAAACTAAATCCGATGACCTGACATGGAACAGACAACATGCTGCCTGATTCGCAGATCTTACTTACGAAAATAAAAATAAATTATTAACTGTTTCGCTAAATAAGTGCAGTCTTCGATCACTCGTCGATCAAAACTTATCCAATCACCCACAAACTTAGAGCATTCCATTCAATCACCACTTGATAACTCCTTCATAAAAAAGAGACAGCAAACTCCTACATAAAAAGGAGACAGCAAACCTTTCACAGAGAAAGGACAACAAACCTTTCATAATGAAAGGACAACATAAAACATTCAGAAAAAAAACAAACAATGAAAAACAAATAAAACTAATATAGCTCATAAACGATTCCATTTTATTGATGAAAGATCTTCGATCTATCTTCACTTCTTGGTAAATGAATTGCGCTTCGTTGATAGATTTTAATCCATCAAAAACTGAAAAAGAGTCGCTATTTATTATATTCTATCAAATTAAAATAACATAAATAAAGGGATGGCTACCGTCAACAACAAAAATCAAACCATTGACGGCAGCCGGAGAAGAAATAAGAAGAAAACTCTTGGCGGCTAGGGTTTTTTTAGAGAGAAAAAAGTAACAATTAATTATTATACACTTCTCAATTGTGAACAATATTTAATATTCAGATTTCAGGATGAGAATTTTTATGCATATAAATAATTGTCTCTGATGGTGATAAAAGAAACTCATGAATAATACTAACCCCAATGTATTTACCTACAACTGGAGAAATATGATATGCAGTCTGCCAATCTTTCGTCTCAAATCTAATCGACCATGCATCTGGCACTCTGGGAAACATACCAACATCAAATGAATATTAGGGAAATTTAGCGAAGAACTATACAATAATGAAAATACTTAAATAATTTAAAGTTATACCAATGATTGACATTCAATCAAAAATAAAAACCTTAACCTAACCTCTCCACTGATTGACATACCTAAACTTCGAGTGTGTATTGAAAGATTTATACGTCGATATTATTATTCTCGGTTTCTCACCATCTAAAAAAGTAAATTACACCTCTCTGATTGTTTTCCATTCTGAATTTATCCTTTTTATAAATATACTACATAATAAGTTGAAGGGTCAAAAATGGCCATAGAATCATGTATGATACCAGCTCTGGACATAATAATGTTTACTTTTTAAGAAGATAAATATCAAGCAAAATGAACAACCTTAAGATTGTTATAGCTCGGCATTCTTGGTATAGATAAAAAAATGTACATGAATGTGTTGTTTACTTATATAAACTGTTGTTACTACTAGTACCGAATACGTACCAAATCCATAGATGATGCTCGAACGGTGTCATTTAGGCTGCCCTCCCAATCCCATTCATAATCGCACTCTCCTGTTTGAACTCGCCGTAACTTTGATGTTATGACTCCTTGAGCAAAAGTCTCTGTCTTGGGACATTCTCTGATGAGCACTTTTTCTAAAGATGGGAAATTGAAGGTAAATCTACCTGAGCAAAAGCTTGTGAGGCATGGCAGACCGTTAAGTTCAAAATATTTTAGCTGACTCAAATGGATCTCATCTTCAACTCCATCTGCTTCACTAGAAATTATTTCTTGTATCATTTCACATTCTTTTATAGCCATTCGTTTGAGTTGCACAAGAGTTCTAGCAGTTGCCGGAGTCATTAGATTTATTAAACCATGACATTTCGATACTTCAAGAGCTGTTAGATATTGGAAAGATACTGAGGGTGAAACTAAAACTTCCAATTTACCACATTCTGCTACTTCAAGTATTTCCAGATGTTCAATAACCAGGGCTAGTCTCAAGTCTTGCTCTATCAGGTGCTTCAGATTTGGCAGCTTATACAATTTTAGCTCTCTTAGATGTGCAAGAATTTGGTCGCCAGCATCCACTTCATCCATGATTATTTTTTCAAAAGCAGCATCACTAAGAACAAGCTTCTCCAGAACTTGGAGAGTTTGAAGGAAATTAGATAGCAAAACTGGTGGTTCACCAGGCAAACAAGTAAGCTCAATGCCTTTTAGTCTGCCCAAAAATGGAATTCCATATCTTCCAAACCATATCTCTTTTACTACGTTCCATTCAACTCTCAGTTTCTCTAAGTTTGGAAATGCAACCTAAAGAAGGAAAAACAATGTATTTAATAAAAGAAATAAGCTGATTAAAACAATTAATTTTGAAAAATAGAGAAACTAATTTAAATTCACACCATATATAAAGAAATCTTAAGGACATGTAAATGAACTGACCTTTCCACCATTAATAGGTGGAATTAGAATAGCCATGCCAAGTGTTTGATCGTCTGCTTCAACAGCTATGCTTGAATCTTGCTGAGCTGAAAATGTTGAAGATAACAAAGTCATATTTGGACAGCCGGTTACGTCAATGCATTTCAAGGATGGGCCTTCGAGAACTTGATTTGCAGAGTAAAAACTTAACAAGTTTGGCAAACACTCGAGAGTCATGGTCTGTAATGAAGGAAATATAATCTTATCTTCCAATGTAATTTCCTCATCTCCTGTTGTTATAATATGTTTCACCAAACTTCTCTTTACTTCCAAAACCTTGAGGTTTTCAAGAAAAAGGGCTGCAGACACTGTAAATATATGGGTCAAGTTGCTGCAGTTTTGGACTTTCAACACTCTTAGATTTTTTAAGCTCAAATTATTCCACACACGCCTCAACCTTGGCAGATCAGTCAACTCCAGCTTTTCTAGACTACTCATAGTGACACCTTCATGAGAATCTGTCTCTTCAAGCACTTGTTCTAATGAATGACATTTTTCTACAACCAGCTCTTCCAACCATCTCAAATGCCGCACATGGTTTAGTGATAAAGCATTTGAGAAGGATGCACAATCATCCACCATCAACTTTTGTATAGAATTCAAGTTCTTGCATGGAAATTGACCGTGCCAGTTCTCTTTTAAGATGGGAAATTTAGAGAGTTTCAACTCCTGGAGTCCATGAAATCCAACCTAAAAAATGAATATATTGTTAAAATGATATGAGAAAAATGATAGTCAAAAAGTAAGATAACAAAACCCATACCATTTTCAAGTGTGATCCTAGAATCATGGCATTGAGATCGCCATATTCTTCCATTCTGAATTTCGAATATGAGACGTCCACGGAATCCAGTTTTGGCGTTCTTAAGACTCCATGACAGAAAATCTTCATATTGGGGCAACGTAAGACAGTTATTCGTTCCAAAGATGGAAAATTGAAGCTGTAACTGCCAGGGCAGAAGCTACTCAGGCTATATAATTGTTTAAGTTCTATATTTCGCAATTTACTGAAAACAACCTCCTCAGTCGTCCTGTCCTGTTCACTTCCTACTATTTCCATCAACATACCACAAGATATTACTCTCAATGTCACAAGTTGCACCATACATTTGGCCACCGACAGCGGTACCAGGCTCATCAGATTATCCCAATGTAGTACTTCTAGTGTAGTTAGATTTTGGAAAGACGGAGAATGATGGCAACTTATCCGTGGGAGAATTACGGCACCGTCATGTCCTTCCAAAAAGAATAGCTCTTTAAGAGATGATCTACCGACAACAAGTTTTTCCAGATTGGGCAATCTTCGAAGAAAATCAACGATAAACAAACAAGTTTTTTTTGGAACAGAAATCAACTCCACAGATTTTACTTTGGAAAAAAATTCGAAGTCCAGTAAATTTCTGGTGGAGATGCTGTCAAATGACAGCTCTTCCAAGTTGGGAAGTACCTAATAATAGTAGTGCAGAAAGAACTTATCAGAAAATGAGTAGGAATTCAAAAGTCCAATTATAAGCAAGAATGGCCAGTTTTAGATAAATCTATATGAGAAAGGACCTAACAAATTATTAAATTAACTAACCTTAAGGCGGTCAACAGGTGCGTTATTTTCGATACCAAGCTTTTCCTTTTCCAGCCTTATCTCCCTTCGAAAATCTATCTCTGACATTTGTTCTGCGCCAAACAAGGTCTTCAGATTTGGACAGTCATGTATGCTAATCTTCTTCAATGAAGGACAAATGATCTCAGACAGTACTTGTTCCTTTGATTCCTCCATTTCGATTATTCCTTCCATCATCTGACAATTTTTCAGATGTACCTCTTGGAGTTTCACAAGAAACAAGGACACGCACTGAGTAAATGCATACTTCAAGCTGTTGCAGTTTTGCACTTTGAGCACTGTAAGGTTCCTCAATTCCAAAAAAATTGTAGGATCCTTGTTCCATAAACTTCTCAGCATAGGTAGGTCAATTAAGCGCAATTCACGTAATCGAGGCAGCAAACCAACATGCCCTTCATCTGTAGACATTCCTTCCAAGTCGAATACTTGTTCCATTGATCTGCACTCTCTTACTTCCAACGTTGTTAGCTTGTTCAACGAGTGTAGCAGATTGGCTGATAGAGCTTTTGGGAATGATGCACACCCATCCACTGTCAGAGATTCTACACTGAGGAAGCGCCGCCCCAGGTGCTGGTCATGCCAACGCTCTTTTAGAGCAGGAAACTGGGACATATGGATGATACTTTCTACCTATTAATACCAGATATTTGATGTTTTGCACATAAGAACATAGTTAAGGATGAAAAAGTAACACAAACATATTTAAATTAAAGAGATAAGAAACAAAAACACACCCCTTGTGGTAAGCGACTCTCCACAAACAGATATGCAACGGTGGCGTTAAGGGTTCCCTCCCAAAATTGATTATCGGTAGCTTTGATATTTCTAATTGACCGTAGCTTTGGTGTGCTCAAGACTCCGGCAGAGAAAATCTTCATCTGAGGGCAACTATCAATAAATACTTCTTCTAATAATGGGAAACTAAAGGCATGATTCCCCGGGGTAAAGCTAGCGAGACGACGTAAATCCCGAAGTTTCAAAGTTTTCAATTTGCTAAAAACAACCTCATCCTCTGTCCCATCTCCATCGTTTTCCACCACTTCAGTCATCATATCACAAATACCAAGGCTCAGATTGGATAGGTTTACCATAGTTTTTGCTGTCGAGACATTTAACACGCTTTTCAACTTCTCACACTTTACCACTATTAGAGTCGCTAAATTTCGGAAGGATGATGTTGATTGCACTATTTTGCATAAACTGGCGTCTTGCTTCCATATATGCTTTAAATTAGAAGCATAGGATATGGTCAAATGTTTCAGTGGCACATAAACTGCATCCTCATCTGAGAATAGCTCTTCTAAAGAACCTCTTTCAATAGCAAGTTCCTCCAGACTATATAGTGTTTTGAGGAAACCAAACAGAACAGTGACTGATTCAGGCATTAAATCTTTCAGTGTAAGTTCTTTTAGTTTGGAAAAGCAGTTGGAAAGAGATCGATCAATCTGTATTCTCCGCAAATAACTGTAGTGTAGTGTCAATTGCTCCAAGTTGTGATTGAGCTGCATGTAGCAAGAGATCAATTTTTTTAAAAAAAAAAAATAAATCAAAATTTACAAACGTAAAATTACAATAATAATTTCTATTTAAATAAATTAAATTTGCAATAATAATCTCTATTACAATTTATTTATTTAATTATTTTTATTGAGAAACAAATTATTTTAAAATGAAGAAACATTTTTTTACAGAACTTAATAAATAGCTACTAATATTAGGATAAAAGTAATAAGGTTCTTTACACTTAAATAAGAGGCTTAATTTTTGTTTTTTTTTTTAAATAATAAGAAGCTTAATTAATCATCCAAAGATACCCCACCTTTTCGACTTTTTTTGTTTACATTCCAAACTTCCAAAATCGTCAATTTTTTTACCCCATTCCCCAATTTTTAGTTTCAATTGTATCCATTTTTTCAAATTTGAGTTCTTCTGCTTGAAAAAAGTGCAAATATGTCCTTCATATTTGACACATAGTCTCAATTTTCGGTACTTTTTAAAATATTAAAGAATTATTTAGACTACGTGTCAAATATGGAGGGTATTTGAAACTTTTTCAGAGTGAAAAAACTCCAATTTGAAAAAATAGATACAATTGAAACCGAAAACTGAAAAAAATGGTAAATTGACGATTTTAAAAGTTTTGAATATAAACGAAAAATACTGATAAGGTGCGGTATTATTGGATGATTAGGCCTAAACAAATTATTAAATAATAGTGCCCTATTTTAAATAAGTCAATATTATAATTCGATTAATAATTAAATAGAACATTAAAATAATATTAGTTTATAAATAAAGTAATTGATTGAAAAGAATGATTACCTTTTCAAACATAAAAAAGGGTTGAAATGAGACATTGTCTTGCTTGCCTCCTCCTCTGTGTGCTTCTTCTTCTGAACCAAACATGATTGCGTTGTCACATTCAATCAACTTCAAACACTTCAACTTTGGCCACTCCGCCGCTCTATGCCTCCCCGGATACAAACACTTCAGTTTCGGTAGACAATCAAGTGTAAGAGAAGTGAGTTGAGGAAATTTAAAATAAGGGTCTGATCCTAATAAGCTTTCACTTTTTGCTACAATTTCCTCTATTCCACCACATCTTTCTATTCTTAAACTTTGAAGTTGAGAAAGGCCTGTAGCTACGGAGGTTGGAAATATACTTTTCAGATCCTCACAATATTTAACTTCCACCAACTGTAGTTCTTGAAAAGTAAAAACTGTTGGTGGATCCTTACTCCATATCATCTTCAGTTTATTAAGTACGAAAATATTTAATTCTCTCAGCTTAAATTCGACCACAACATATGTGTCTTCTTCAGCATTCGATTCTTGGAATTGAAATATTTCTTGCAGCGAATTACAGCACGAAATGTGCAACCTCTCAAGTGCTTGGAATCTGGGCAAATCATCAGGTGGAAAAACCATTAATAGCTTATGACAATAACTAATATCCAAGGTTTTGAGTTTGGAGAAGGAGTTAGGCATGAGCCCACTGTGCCATATATTTGCCAACTTATTCATGTAGCAAAGATCCAATTTCTCTAACATAGGAAACCCAACCTGAAACGTTAATTCCAGTTAATACAAATAAAAACTATAAAGACGAAAAGAAAAGATATGAATGAAAGACAAAAAAAGAGCATCACCATTCCATAAAAGAGAAATTGTGTTTCAGAGTTGTTTGCCTCTGAGATAACTTGTTGGGTACTGGCAACGAAGGTAGTCAAATCAGAGCAACTTTTAATAACCAATTCTTTAAGAGACTCAAATTCAATTGAGTGCCCGGTGCAAAATCTACTTAACTTCGGAAGATTTATAAGCCACAATCTTTCCAGTTTAGGGAAACATATGTTCGCCGTCTTCTCTGTTTCATCTATAGAGTCCTCTGTGAGAATTATCTCTTCAATGAGCTCACAATCTCGTATCTCAAATTGTTTGAGCTGTGGAAGACTTTTAACCATTGCAGATGTAAATAAATGTTGCACATTATGGCAGCTCTCAACAAATAAGCTTGTTAAATTTGAAGATGTAATGGAGAGGTGGTCTTGCCATATCTTTCTACAACATACTAATCTTATTGTAAGATTCTCCAAGTTCGGAAGAGAAATCTGCAAATGGGAATTACAATAAAAAAGAAACAATTAGTCATGAGACAAAACATATTTTAAAATTTAATTTTAATTTTAAATTTAATTAATTAATTTTTAATTAATATTATTTTAAAAGTTTTATGACATCGGCTTAATCTTATGTTGATTAGTATTTTGCTGTTATAGTGTAAAGAAAAATCTAGAATGTAAGGCTTAGCATACAATGAGCAGAAGTTAAAATAGGTTGTTGGGTTAGTTAGTAGTTGTGTGTTTGCAATAAAAAAATATATAAGGAATTTAACAGTTGAAAAACTGCCAAGAGCTTAGTGCATAGACATACCAGTCCGTTGAAAAGTGATAGTGGCTCATCCTCTGATGACACACCTTCCTGAAATGCTGGATCATCAACTATTAACGGTTTGTGTTTCGCATAAGATTCTAGTGGCACCTTCTTTTTTTTGCATAAGCTTCCGAGTAGTGGTAGATTGTCCAATGTCAAAGAGCATAACTGGGTCAACTCAACATTAACACTTTCTTCATGATTATTGCCGGATAACAAAAATAGATTTGTTAATCTCTCACAATTTATGATTTCCAAATCTTTCAGTTTGCTGAAAGACCCTGCTGTCGGCCGGCCATTACAAAGGCTCACCAAGCTCAATAGATTATCCAGAAACACCGACTGTAGAATGGGAAATGCCGGACATGAAGACGAATTTGTTAAATTGACAATATGTTGAATCGCGGGATCATTCTGGACATGAAGATGTTTTAATTGCCGAAAGCCATCCCCATCAAGATCATACAACACACTCTTAATTCCCCACACTTCATCTAAGTATAGATCATCACTTTCCTTCAATAACTTTAGCAACCCTTGCTGTAAATAAATGCTCGTCTTGTACTTGAGCTTGAATATTCTTGAGCATTCATTATTCAGTCTCGAGTCCCAAACATTTCCAATGACTATCCTGTAATTTTGCAACCTTTTGAAATTGAAGAAGAAAGACTTTGGTATCATGTCGGGATCTAAAACTTGCATTTCCAGAGTTGTTAGGTGAGATAAATGCTCCAACTCTTCAAGACTTGCATTACCTTCAGCCTCCCAGTGTATAAAGTTGCTCATATACAACTCTTCTAACATAGTCAACTTTGAGAAGACATTAGCAGGAATAACTTTCAATTTGGAGCAATTGCTCAAATCAAGAATCTTGAGCCGAGTCAATTGCTCTATTTCTTTGGGAAGCTCAACCATATAGGCATCAACAAAACTCAGGACCTTCAATTGCTTAAGCTTTCCAATGATAGATAACTCATCCAAATGACAACGATGTAAACACAAGGTTTGCAGATTTGTTAGGGATTTGATGGATGAAGGAAGGCACCCCAACCCCATTCCTGTGAAATCCAAAACTTTCAGCTTCATAACTCCTTCAAAAAATGAATCAGAGACTTTTAAAGAAATATCTTCAGTAAGGAGCAACAACAGCTCTGCATTTTGACATTCAAACTTCAAAGTTTCGGAATGAGATCCGGTAAAATTCTGAAAATCACAGAATGGCAAAGAAATTGTAGTGCAATCCTTGTTTGGCAATTCCGTCAATATAGCACTGCTTCGACATATATATGCATGTTTCTCTCTGCATGCGATAGAGAGAGCAGCATCTCGAATGATGTCGTGCAATTTGACAGACCCATCCATGTCACCCTTCATTAACAAGCAACAATCTTGAAGGTGGTTGATCAATTTGTAAACCCTTTTCCTTGAATCGTTGACAGTAGGTCTCTCGTTTAATAAACCCAGACCCATACAATATCTCAACAAGTATTGAATCTGAATATTGGATTGTCCATATAGCGCACAAAGCAAGAAAAATGATTTAATTTCCTCACCAATTAGTTTGTTGTAGCTTGACTTTAGCGACTCGTGCACTTTCAAGTCTATTTCCTCATCCTTGAAGTCAGATAATTGATGCAGCTTCTCCTCCCAGATTCCTAACTCCTTACAATTCCGCAAGTCCCCTGCAACAAGTTCAATCAGCAACGGCACTCCTCCACATTTTTTGACGACTTCAGTTGCAATAACATTAAAGTCTGGATCTTTAGCATGAGAGACAGTCTTTGCAAACATACTGCAAGCCTCTTCATGAGTGAGAACTTGAAGCATGAATTCTTTTTCCGTGCCCATCTCATTTAGTAATACACGTTTGTCCCTTGAGGTAAGCAGTATTTTGCAATCCTTGCCAGCAGCTCCGATCGGCACTCCTATTTGATCTAAATCAATTTTTTGCCAGATATTATCAAGAATTATAAGAATCTTCTTCCCTTTGATCCTGTTAATTAGATGACTTGCTCGGACAAGCCTATCCTCCACGTCAAAGTTCAGACCCAGGACAGCAGCAATTATTTTTTGAATTTCTCCAAATTCAGGTTTTTCTGATACGGGGACAAAAACCACATTGTCGAACAACTTCTCTTTCAAAGCGAGGCCATGGACCTCCTTTGCTAGTGTGGATTTCCCCACACCGCCCATCCCCCAAATGCCGACCCTGTTGATATTAGGATGCTTAAGAGCCTCCATAACTTGCTTCAGAATGGACAGCCTTGATTCCAGTTCTTCAAAACCAAAAACAGATGGATCCACATGCTGCTGAAGATGCGGCAGGTGGGAAAGTGGATGGAGACCCGCTTCCAGCTGATCCAGCTGATCAATTGCGGAAGCATTCTCCACGGCTTTCTTGCTAAGCCGGTAGCGTGTCTTCAGATTGGGACACAATCCCACGAAACACCTCTTCTTGGCAGCTTCATCTTCAGCATTGACAAGCACCTGGGCCTCATGAATGGCTGTTTCTGAATAGGACAGCCAGTTTGTAACGTTCACATAGACAACTTCTCCATTTCTTTCAGCATCACCAACGGAGTCCTGCAACCTATCTCTTTTGTCCTTCAACTTGCCGGTCAAATCTTGGAGTCTCTGAAGCTTGGTCTTGTAGGTGAAAGGATAAGTGATACGCCGTTTGATGGGGAGAACAACGTACTCTACAAACGGGTCCTTGCAGATTTCAATGAACGGTGAAAGAAAGATTTCCAGTATTGCAGCAGCCATAATTCTTTTCTTTTCTTTTCTTTCAATAAAGCCAATGTAATGAGATGTAAGTAATAGAAAGCAAAAGAGAAAGATTGAATGCAATAGGAAAGTGGAAATGAAGAATAAGAAAGATTGAACGCAATGGCGAAGTAGATACAAAAACTAGAACCAGTGCTGATCATGTGTCACTGTGCCACTGCCAGTGCCATTAATGAAGCAAACTGTAGATCAAAGTCAACTAGTATTTGTTAATTATCCCATGCTGATCGTATCATATTTCATATCTGCATATTCCATACCTCATAATGTAAGAGCTATAATACGCGTCATGTGATAGACAATTCGTCAAACAATTGATAATATTGAAATAAATGGATATGATTTATTTATTATGTAATATGTCATGTTTTAGACAATCTGACCAAGTTCTAATATTAAAATCCACCGCCTGATTGGTGTAAATTGTGTCTGATGCTTCACTCACTGATGTGTGTTTGTCCATATCTATCTTTGTATTATACATATTTTTATAATATTTATAATAATATATTTATGGGAAACACTACAACAGATAGAAATACCTCTTTAGATTTTATAAATCTGTAAAATGATTATAATTTTTAATAATTAAAAACAATTTATGCTGTGGATAGAATCAAATAAATAATAGTAGTTTTTTATTAGATACTCTTGTAACTCAACTTTTATTATCTATCTAACTACTGCTTCTGAAAAAAAAAATTATATAATTATCTCTACAATTTTAAAATTAATCAAATAATAATAGTAGATTAAGGCTTTTTTACGGTTATTTTATATCTTATCTACTCTGCTAGTTTCATCACTAGATGAAAATGATAACAATTTATTTTGTAAAAAACAAAGTAACTACTATATATAAATGCACCCTAAGATTAATTTGAATAAACTAACGAGATAGGTAAACTTTAAAATCTTTAAAGAATTAAGCTGAAAGACGACGAGATTATCAAAGACGACGACAAGGTCGCCAGAGATTTACCTCAAGGCGACAACAACAACTTCAAGAAATTTTCGAGTGCCGATATTGAACCTTCAAATCAGTAGTGTTAGCTGCAGAATCAGAATGAGTACCTGCAGATACATATATACATAAAATTAATTAAGCCATGGATACAGAATCATAACACAATATATAGTAAATGAAATGAGTGCAGTGTGAGTACCTAATTTTGAGCGGAGGAGAACAGAAACTGATAATGGAAGGGAAGTTTGTATCGTCATGCTTTCAATTAATGGCAAAAGAGAGAATGGAAACGATGAAGGAGACAAGGTAATGAAGAATGAAATGAGAAAAAATGGCGGTCAAAATTGAAAACTATCAACCCGTGTACAAAAGGGAGCCGAAAACCGAAAAACTGAAAAAAAAAAATCAATATTTTAAAATTTGGTAATTTTTTTATAAAAATAGTACTATTATTTTTAAAAAATAATACTACTATTTTCTTTTATATTTAAGTGTTATTGTGTGTAAAATATTACAATTAACTTAGATTTGAGATTTAATTTTTCTAATTTTTTAATTTTTTATTTAATTTTTATGAGTAAATTTTTTAATTTTTGTTTTTTTTAATTTTTTTATTTAATTTCTTATGACAGTAAATGAAGGTCAAACCCTCAAAAAATACCAAATCTTTGCGATTTTTGTCAGTTATGTCCAAATTTTTTAAAATTTGTAAATATAACTCATATATGCAAATTATGTTTCTTTTATAGTCATTTTTGAATCGGTTTTTTTTTTTTATTATGATTAGACCTTTTATTATGACACAACACGCAAATATTTGATATTTTATTGTGATTAAATGTTATATACATGGTTGTCATGTTGGCAAATAAATCGATTTGATTCGAATTTGGCTATAAAAAATTATAATTTGTAAAATCGGTTATATTTATAAATTTTAAAAGTTTTGGTCATAACTGATAAAAATGGCAAAGTTTTGATATTTTTTTAGGATTTGTCCAAAATTTAACGAGGTTGTATAATTGCTTAAGTCCATGAATTAGTCGCAGAGAGTTTTTACTAATACTTGTCTCGCTTTGCATGCTACGCACGTGTTTCGTAACGTGACTCGTCAATTCATGTGTTATTATTTTAAAACAAAATTAAAAAAATCATATTAATTTTTTTGTAGTTTTACTCAATAACTAACAAAAATTTGGACAATATGAATTGCGTTGCTAATGTAGTCAAACCAAACCAAAAGATTAATATTCCTATTAATTTGAAAAAGATTAGCTATTTTTTTATATTCAATTAGTATTTCTCAATACAATTTTATTTTAACTAAAACTCTAATTATAATAATTTTTTAATAATTAATTAAATAACTAATTTGTTAATGACTGTAAAACCGTTATTTAATATAAATTAAAAAGGGTTATTCCGTAAATTTACCTGTCAAAAAGAGTTATTCCGTAAATTTGTCTGTTTCCCCATCCGTGCTTTTATATATACTAGTTTCGCATTACGTGCTATGCACATGGCTCGTAAGTGACTCGTTTATCATAATTACAACAACATATTTTATTTATAATTAATATTCAATTAATTAGATTTTGTTAGAAATAAATAGAATACTCTGTTTTCATTTATTAATTTTTAAAATTAATTGACGTCAATAACATTAACTTATAATTTTTTTTTAAAAAAATAATGCGCTTTATTTATAATCATGCATTAGTTCGAATTTTTTGTTTGATTAAAAAATATTTTATGAGTTGAATTAAATTTATTATAAAATTATATTATATTTAATATATTTTGTCATAATATAAATATATGACAAAATCATGCAAAAATATAAAGTAAAAATTTCTTACTTTATATAAATTTAGAAAAAAGACTTATATTGTTTGAGTTTAAATAGAAAGGACGGAAATGTAATTATAATAAATATAGGACCTCATAATAATTCGATCTAAAAGATTTACTGTTACACATTTTTTTTGGAAGTTTGTAGTGTAATTTATGGAATCATAAACATGTTGGTTGTGTAGATTTCTAAATACATTATTATAGTAGTAATAACAATATTTTGTATTAAATTAATTAATAATTTATTTTAAATATTGATAAAATTAAAATGTTTGTTCATAAATAAAAAAAACAAAAAGGTTTGGCCTATTTTTTAGAGTTATATAATTTAAGCATGTGTTTTTGTTTGACTTTTTTTTTATGTTAGGGTATTATATCGTACAGACATTTAAAAAAAAAATTTGAATGCAGGTTCCTGACATACTCTTTACACTAATTTGTCCGCACTCCTTATTCTTTCGGCCTCTGATATTACCGGAACACGTAACAATTTAATATTTACATAAAACTGTATATTAAAACAGATAAATAAGGATTGCTAATTACCTATATATGTTCATAGTTTAACTTGAATTTTATTTTATTTTATTTTATTTTAAAATAATATGACTTAAACCTTAATTGTCTAATGTATTCCACGTTAGTAATTTTCAAACTTTCTAATTAAGTAATTAAAAGCAAGTTTGATAGAATATTGATAGTGCCGAAAAAGCAATGTCAATTTAGATCAATAAGTGTTTAACTCTAAATAGGATGTTTACTATTTGATAAGATCTCTAGATTCCTTACTCCAATTAAATTTTAAAGTTCAACTTCAATCAAACTAAATGGTAGCTCTATTCCTACTAATTTGAAGATAATTTAGCTATTTTTTCCATACTAAATTAGCAATATTTCGGCCCAAAAACTAAATAGGAGACAATTTAGCTATCTATCCTAATTAGGATTTTAACTGTAATATATATTTAGTGATTAGTTAAATAATTAATTAGTTAATGATTATAAAACCTTTATTTTAATTAATTAAGAAGGATCATTCGGTAAATTTGCATGTCCCCCACCCTCCGTATTTTTATATATAGTATAGATGAAATCAAAATTTACATAAAAACTAGACTTAGTGTGTATAAACTATAACTCTAGCCTATAGCATTTATACGTGTGTTCATGCTTTTATTTAATAGAAATAGAGTCCCCATAATATACCAAAATAATAAAAAAAACTAAGGGGTGTTTGATAATTTAACTTATTACTTAAATTAAAATATTAAGTACTTAATTGTTTTAAGTTGGTTTGATAATTCAAAAAAAAATTCAACTTAACTTATTCAGTTAAGCCAAAAATCACTTAAAATAATAAGTTAAAAATTTTAATTTATTTATTTTTACTGAAAATATTAAATTAATAAATATTAATTTTATCATTGAATAAACTTTATATCCTCATTATTTTTAATTATTATTCACAAATAAAAATATTTTATCTCATATATATATATATTTAATATCGTAATGAGTGTATTATATTTAGGTCAGCACCTAAAATTGCAAAGTACTATATTATTCATTAAAAATATTTTATTTTCTATCTTTATTTTTCTTTTTATAGTCTATATGTCATTTATCAAATAAATCCACTTTTTAATATTATTTGAATTTTTATTTGTAATTGATGGAAACCGAACTCCAAACATAACTATAATGGAACCAAGTCATATACGATTTATTCTTATAAGAGAATTCTAGCACTCGCCTAAAAGGCGAAAGACTGAAGACATCGACATCCGATTCAATGAGATTCGCAAAACTTGAAGATTATCATAATTTTAAAAACTAGTGTTTTATTTTAAAAGCTAATTTTCAAATTAAAGGAGAGCATTGCTATAATATTTAAGAACTAATTATCAACATGTGCAACAAAAATTTAATATTTTTGTTTATGATATATGTACTATTCATAATTTTTTTTATATATATTATTTTTTTATATTTTAAAAAATTTAGATAATATATAATTTATATTTTGTAATTTATTTTTAAAATAGTTAATTTTTAAAGGTTTTATATAATATAATAATTTCAATAATATTCAGTAATTGCAGATTTGCAGTTATCAAACAGACCTATTTTCAGTACTTAAAAAATTAGTAATTATTATTTTCAACATTTAAAATTCAGCATTTAATTTTCAATACTTTAATTTTCAGTTTCATCGAATGCCACCTAAGTCATACTCAAAATAAATCAAAAACATTAGGCCAAATGTCGTAAAAAGGCCAAACCTTTCATAAAAGTTTAACAAAAGTCCTGACCTTTCAATTTTGTCGATTTTATCCAAAAATAAATTATTTGGTTTCAACTGTGGCCAACTCTCAATTTGATTTCAATTTGCCTATGTGATGCATATGTGGCGCCTATGTGACATGCCAAATATTGAAAGGTCAGGATTTTTGTGAAACCAAATAATCCATTTTTGGCCAAAATCGACAAAATTGAAAGGTCGGGACTTTTTTTTTTTTGAGATAAAAAGTTCTATTAATCAAAAGCTGATTGATCAGCCAATACATAGAATTTGATAATTGGAGGGACATGCCCCAACCAATTAGATAAACTAAAATAGTCATATGCTACCACATGAGATTTTCTATTAAAACAACATTTATGCATCTCAATTAAGCTAAAGTAGTCATGTGCTATTAAACTGATAATATTACAAAGCAAAGAGTTGTTGTTGAAGACATCCATTACAAGAAAGGTCAGGACTTTTGTGAAACCAAATAATCAGTTTTTGGCCAAAATCGACAAAATTGAAAGGTCGAGACTTTTGTGAAAGGTTTGGCCTTTTTACAACATTTGGCCAAAATATTATGCTAACCATCAGACCTCTGAACCGAACCTCTGAATAAAACCAAAATTATGCTAACGATCGAACCTCTGAATAGGACCAGCTTTAGGTCCAATTTACTTTCGAACAAAACAAGAAGGTAATTCAAACCTACCAACCGGTTCTCATGGTAGAAAAGGCCAGAGATCAGATTAAAACATAATAACCCTAAAAACTCAATAAAACCTTAACAGAACTCAAGTCAAAATAATTCAATTTTTAACACTGTCCAACAATATAGTTGATGTAAACTTCCTCTCCAAATAATTTTGAAGGGGTTATTGATTCGGTCACTGTACTTTTCAAGAATTGCAAAATGGTGACTGAACTTCAAAACATAACAAAATGGTTACTAAACTTTTAAATATGTGATTTTGGGAGATTTTTATGCGTTTTACGGTCAAATTATACATATGTAGTAATCAAATTTTAATTATTTATGACAAATAATACCTTATATTTCATATATACACACAATCAAAAAAAAATCGACTCGAAATATTTTTCTTCATTCTATCTTAACATAAGCAAATAGTATAGTAATTAAAATGTTACGTTTTGAAGTTCAGTCACCATTTTAAATTTTTTGAAAAGTACAACGACCTCCAAAATTAATTACCCAATTTTGAAGTTATTTATTCCCCCCAAAAAAGAATGGATCAAATAATTTCTTCTACTACCTCGGTCACGTTTTGTTTGTCACTTTTTCACTTTCACGTATTTTAAAAATATATTAAATGTGATAGATAATTTTTTTTATATATATATTTTCCTTAAAAAATTGATATAGTCAACTAAATTATTGATTTTTTATCTAGCAAACTCATTAATATTAAGGATAAAAAAATTATCTTATCTTAATAATACAAGAGTGACATTCTTTTTAACATCAAAAAGTGTGAAAAAAAGGATGAAAAGAGTGATATTTAACAATATTTGTTTTTTTTAAATGTATAAAGGTGATAAATTAAAAAAAATCTCCAACTCCTGTTAACCCTAATGTTCTGTTTTTGATGTTAGCTTCATAGACGAGAAAGAACATAATCAAGGGTATCGCCTGACCCAAGCTACCAATGCCATCAGTATGTCTTTGATGTATATCACCCCTGCCTGCCAATCTTGTGAATAATATTTAATCTTCAGATTTCAGGGATGAAAAATTTATACACATTAATTCTTACGTGTCAACTGTGATAAAAGAAATTCATGGATAATATTAACCCAACAAGCATCAGAAATTGAATATTGATTATGAACAACACAGGTCAGCTAATTTTTTTTGGTATAAGAAAAAGAGGCAAAGCCTAAGCAAAATTACATCGGAATATTTCTATCATAGGAGGTACCATGCAGGTCATGTAACATCCAGTAGATCAAGCTATTGGGGGGTTGCTCGTGGTAGCAGAACCCAACTAAATAGTCGTCGCTTAGAGAAGCTAAGTGATCCGCCGCAAAATTAGCTTCTCGATATATATGAGAAACTCTAACATTAATCCAGTCTCTCCCCATCAGAGAACGAATAGCCGCTACCGTATTAGCAAACTGAGCTGCCATCGACAAGCCAGTAATCATCTCAACAACTGACTTATTATCTACCTCCAAGAGAATTTTCCTGAACCCCATATTCCATCCCATTTGAAGTCCGTGAAGGACTCCACGCAACTCAGCTTCCATAACCGAGCCCTCACCAATAGTAGTAGAAAAACTACCAAGCCAGTTCCCAGCGTCATTACGGAAAATTCCCCCGGCTTTGGCGACTCCTGTGACTGAACTGTAAGCACCATCTGTATTTAGCTTAACCCACTGATAAGGAGGACATTGCCAGCTCACCGATATTTCACCTCTACTCGAACTTTGTCCAACTTGCCGCTGCAAATTACCATGGGCCATCACAATGTATTGCACATGGTTATGAATTGTTAGTTATTAAACTTGAATTGATGCAAAGGAAAACGTAAAGAATAAATGTTAAGTTAAGTTAAATAAAATTAATAAGCTTAAGTTTACATAGTTTATTAATTAATGGATAGATGTTACTTGGAGTTAAATGAATTAAACTCTTAAGTTAGATTATTAATGTTAAGTTAATAAGTTGCATGTACGTTCTATTTTAGAACTACTATATATACCATGTAAGTTTTGATATCAAAATCAAGAAAAGCAATTACAAATACAAATAGTTAAATATATTTGCTTTCTCTTCTTTTATTGTGTGAGTGTTTTGTGAGTGTTTTAATTAAAGGGCCTACCATCTTCCAACAAAGTGGTATCGGAGCCATAATAACGAAATGTCATCGAGAGGAAATTCTTTTTCTTTTCAATACCCACAACTCACTAAAACCAATTATGAGAATTGGTCAAATAGAATGAAAGCTATCCTTGGTTCACAAGGTGTGTGGGATATAGTTGAAAATGGTTTTGAGCCGGTCGAAGATGAGGCGGCATTAAATCAAGTCCAAAGAGATGCTTTGGAAAAAGAGAGAAAGAAAGATCAAAGTGCTCTCACAATCATTCACCAGGGTTTGGATGATGATATGTTCGAAAAGGTGGCTATTAATACTACCTCGAAGCAGGCTTGGGAGACTCTTCAAAACTCTGTCATGGGAGTTGAGAAAGTAAAAAAAGTTCGGCTTCAAACTCTAAGGGCTGAGTTTGAATCACTCTTTATGAAGGAGAGTGAAACCATATCAGATTATACCACAAGAGTGTTGGTGGTAATTAATCAAATGAAGAGACTTGGAGAAAGAATAGAAGATGTTCGTGTAGTTGAGAAGATTTTGCGATCTCTCAATATGAAATTTAATCATGTTGTGGTTGCCATTGAAGAGTCAAAAGACACTGAGACCATGACAATTGATCAATTGTGTGGATCTTTGTGTGCGCATGAAGAAAGAATGAATCGTGGAAAACAAGAACATGTTGATCAGGCCTTGCTAACAAAATCCTTTAGCAAATCAAGAGGTGATTCTTCTACTAGAGGTGGTCGTGGACAACTCCGTGGAAGAGGCCGTGGTCGTGGATATGGACGTGGTCAAGGAAGAGGCGAACAAAACTCTTTCAATGAAAATAGAAACCAAAATTTTCATAGAGGTCGTGGCAGAGGAAGCGGAAGAAGCAATTATGGGGTATACGAAAGGAAAAATGATAAAACTAGAGTGCAGTGTTACTCTTGTAGCAAGTATGGCCATTATTCATGGGAATGCCAAAATGAAGCAGTAGAAGAGGAGACAAAGCTTGTAGAACGCCAAGATAATGAAGCAGATCAAGCTTTATTCTTTTCTAATAAGGAAGAAACCATAACTCACAAGAGTGCTTGGTATCTTGATAATGGTGCCAGTAATCATATGACTGGAGATAAAAGCAAGTTTGTGGAACTCAATACTAAAGTTAGTGGCAATGTGCGATTTGGCGATGACACAAGGGTGGAAATTCATGGCAAAGGTACAGTTTTATTTGAGACAAAACATAGCAGTCATAAACTTCTCCAAGATGTTTATTATATTCCAAAATTGAAAAGCAATATTTTGAGTATTGGTCAGCTTTTGGAGAATGGTTGTAAAATTAATATGGAAGGGCGTACTCTATGGCTTAAAGATCGTGATGGTAATCTTATTGCCAAAGTGGCGATGACAAAGAATAGAATGTTCATTCTAGATATGAAAGCAGGTGAAGCTATGTGTTTGAAAGCTTGTGTGGAAGATACATCATGGATTTGGCATATGCGATTCGGGCATTTGAATTTTGAAAATCTGAAAGATTTAGGAAGAAAGAAATTGGTGAAGGATATTCCGGTTATTGATCATCCGGGACAGTTATGTGAAGCATGTTTACTTGGAAAGCATTCAAGAAAGAGCTTTCCAAAGCAATCCATCTCCAGAGCTACCAAGCCACTCCAGCTTATTCATTCAGATGTTTGTGGTCCAATTAATCCTCAATCGCTTGGTAAAAGTTCTTATTTTGTGTTATTCATTGATGATTATACTCGAAAGACTTGGATTTATTTCTTAAAGAATAAATCTGATGCTTTTGATTCTTTTAAGAAATTCAAAGCTCTTGTTGAGAAAGAGAGTGGTTATGAGATAAAATCTTTGAGAACTGATAGAGGAGGAGAGTTTACTTCTAATGAATTTGCAAGTTTCTGTGAGTTGCATGGAATTCGGAGGTTCTTGACTGTTCCAGGATCACCCCAACAAAATGGAGTTGCAGAGAGGAAGAATAGAACGATTCTGAATATGGCGAGATCAATGCTGAAGAGTAAAAATATGCCAGAAGAGTTTTGGGCTGAAGCAGTTGCATGTGCTGTGTATCTTTCAAATCGGTGTCCAACTAAGAGTTTGAAAGATGTGATCCCTCAAGAAGCCTGGAGTAAACAGAAGCCTAGTGTGTCCCATTTGCGAGTTTTTGGATCTGTTGCTTATGTACATGTTCCAAAGCAACACAGGACCAAGCTGGATGATAGAAGTGAGAAGTTTGTTTTCATCGGTTATGATGAGAACTCAAAAGGTTATAGATTGTTCAATCCTGACAATGGAAAGATAGTGACTAGCAGAGATGTCGAGTTTAATGAAAAACAATCGTGGGACTGGAGTTCACAAAAGGAAGGATCATATGATTTCCTGCCTTACTTTGAAGATGAAGAATCAATAGTTCATGAAGCTGAAGTTACACCACCAGCTTCACCAGCTCCTTCATCCCAGACATCGACATCAACATCACCTTCATCAAGTTCAAGTGACAGGCCAAGGAGATATCGAAATCTTGAAGACATTTATAATGAAACTGAAAGGTTAGATGACATGAACTTATTATGTTTTCTTGCTGATGTTGAACCTTTAAGTTTTGAAGAAGCTAGCAAAGATGAGAGGTGGATTCAAGCCATGAATGAAGAGATCCAGTCCATCCAAAAGAATGATACTTGGAAACTTGTTTCTAATCCAAGTACTCATCAACCAATTGGAGTCAAATGGGTGTACAAAGTCAAGAAGAATGCTAAGGGTAAAGTAGAGAGGTACAAGGCTAGACTTGTGGCAAAAGGGTACAAGCAGAGACAGGGCATGGACTATGAAGAGGTTTTTGCTCCTGTTGCTCGCATGGAGACTATCAGACTATTGATTTCACTTGCAGCACAAAATCATTGGCAGATTCACCAGTTGGATGTCAAGTCAGCATTTCTAAATGGATTTCTTGAAGAGGAAGTTTATATTGAACAACCCGAGGGGTATGTTGTTGAAGGCTATGAAGACAAAGTGCTAAAACTTAACAAGGCTCTGTATGGGCTCAAACAAGCACCGAGAGCGTGGAATAGTCGAATTGATAAGTATTTTCAAGAGAATGGCTTCCGCAGATGCATGCATGAGTATGCTCTTTATGTGAAAGAGCAAGATGGAGATTTGTTGTTTGTCTGTATCTATGTAGATGATCTCATTTTTACAGGTACTAATCCCAATATGTTCAATGACTTTAAGAAGGCGATGGAACGCGAATTTGAGATGAGTGATATGGGACTCATGTCCTATTATTTGGGAATCGAAGTGAAGCAAATGGAAGATGGTATTTTCATATCACAGGAGCGCTATGCAAAAGATATACTCAAGAAGTTCAATATGACAAACTGCAAGCCTGTCAGCACCCCTATGGAGATTGGAGTAAAACTTTCAAAAGTGGAAGTAGATGCTGGGAGAATAGATTCAACTTTGTTCAAAAGTCTCGTTGGAAGTTTGAGATACTTAACTTGCACGAGACCGGACATCTTGTTTGTGGTTGGACTTGTCAGTCGGTTCATGGAGAAACCCACAACTTCTCATATGAAAGCAGCCAAGAGAATTTTACGATACTTAAAAGGTACACTTGATTATGGAATTTTTTATTCAGTGTCTGATGATTTCAAGTTGCTGGGTTATTGTGATAGTGATTTTGCTGGAGACATTGATGATAGAAAAAGCACTAGTGGTTTTATGTTCTCAATAGGAAATAGTGCAATTTCTTGGTGTTCGAAGAAGCAACCAATTGTGGCACTTTCATCATGTGAATCTGAGTATGTTGCAGCTACTTCATGTGCGTGTCATGCAATTTGGTTACGAAGGTTATTGAAAGAACTTCACTTAGAGCAAGGAGAAGCAACCAAGATTATGATAGATAACAAGTCTGCTCAAGCACTAGCAAGAAATCCAGTGTTTCATGACCGAAGTAAGCATATCGATACAAGGTATCATTTTATCCGTGAGTGTATTGAAAATAAAGAAATTGAATTGGAGTATGTGAGAACCGATGATCAGGTTGCTGATATTTTCACGAAGCCTTTGAAGTACGACAGTTTTCAGAAGTTGAGGATGATGCTCGGAGTTACAAGAAATTCAAGTTTACGGGGAAGTGTTAGTTATTAAACTTGAATTGATGCAAAGGAAAACGTAAAGAATAAATGTTAAGTTAAGTTAAATAAAATTAATAAGCTTAAGTTTACATAGTTTATTAATTAATGGATAGATGTTACTTGGAGTTAAATGAATTAAACTCTTAAGTTAGATTATTAATGTTAAGTTAATAAGTTGCATGTACGTTCTATTTTAGAACTACTATATATACCATGTAAGTTTTGATATCAAAATCAAGAAAAGCAATTACAAATACAAATAGTTAAATATATTTGCTTTCTCTTCTTTTATTGTGTGAGTGTTTTGTGAGTGTTTTAATTAAAGGGCCTACCATCTTCCAACATGAATATCTAAAGCCACTTGAGCCACTGAAGAATATTTATTCCCCAGAATAGTTTGGTTACGCCAAAGCCAAATTTTCCAAATGCTAACACCAAACAAACAGCTCCAATCATTGCTAGCATTAAATTTATTTTTTCCTGCCAAATTAGTAAGAATCCAGTCTTTGAAGCTCATTGCGAAGAACTGATTTCGAGTCTCCTTGTCAATGACTCTAAGCCAGAGTTGACGAGCATAAATACAACTTCGTAGCACGTGTTCTTCGTCTTCAACAGGACCTCCGCATCTTTGGCAAGACTTGTCTGAAGTTGAATGACGACGGAATCTTTCAGCATTACACATAAGGCCTCCTTGGAGAGCAAGCCAAATAGTATGCTTAACTCTTTCCGGGCCTTTCCATCTCCAAATAATACCCCAATTTATATGATCTTCTGACCACGTGCTAGCCGCCAAAGACGAATAAGCAGTTTTTAAACTGCCTTATAGAAAAACATAGCAGTTATGACAATGAGACTGAAATTCAAGCATAATTGAATCATAACTCCACAAATCTCATTCTACACCAACCATATTGGAGTCCTGCATATGAAAAGATGGCATCTAGCTTGTTAATTCAACACTCTGAGAAACATACCACCATCAAAAGAATATTAGGAAAACTTAGCCAAAATTTGTACATTAATGAAATAGCTAAGATAACTAATAGACATACACAATGTGGGATTTAAATCCATTTCTTTGATAATTTGATCATCTATTCCTATTTATATGTACTCGAAAGATTGCATTCCAAAAAGAAAAACTCGACATGATCTCTCCATTGATGGACATAATTAAACTTCGAATGTGTTGAAAACTGATTATTTTCCATTTTGAATTAACTTTTTTACTAATATGCTACACGAGAAGAAAAATATCACAGGATCATATTAATTGTACATGGGACCTACCAGCTGTAAAAAAGACCCATGCAGTACTAGAGTTTAGTTCTTTAACATATAAATATCTAGCAACCAAATCAATCTTATAACTATTATAGGCAGGCATTATTGGTATAAATAACATAATATACATATATGTGTTATCTATTCATAAAATGTTGTATTACGTACCATTTCCATATATGATGCCTGAATGGTGTCATTTAGGCTGCCCTCCCAGTCCCATTCATAATCGTGCTCTCCTGTTTGAACTCGCCGTAACTTTGATGTATTTACGACTCCATGAGAAAAAGTCTCCATTTTGGGACATTCTCTGATAATCACTTCTTCTAAAGATGGGAAATTGAAGGTAAATCTACCTGAGCAGAAGCTTGTGAGGCGTGGCAGACCATTAAGTTCAAAATATTCTAACCGACTCAAATGGATCTCATCTTCAAATTTATCTTCTTCACTAGAAACTATTTCTAGTATCAATTCACAATCGTCTATAACCATTCTTTCGAGTTGCACAAGACTTCTAGCAGTTGCCAGAGTCATCAAATTTCTTAAACCATGACATTTTGATACTTGTAGAGCTGTTAGATATTGAAAAGATACTGAAGGTGAAACTAAAACTTCCAATCTACCACATTCCACTACTTCAAGTATTTTCAAATGTTCAATAACCAAGGTTAGTCGTGAGTCTTGCTTTATCAGGTATTTAAGATTTGGTAGCTTCCACAGTTTCAGTTCTCTTAATTGTGTAAGAATTTGGTCGCTAGCATCCACTTCATCAATTATAATTTCTTCAAAGGAAGCATCACTAAGAACAAGCGTCTCCAAAATTCGGAGAGTTTGAAGGAAGTTAGATAGCAAAACTGCTTCTTCGCCAGGAAAACAAGTAACCCCAATGACTTTTAGTCGGCCTAAAATTGGGATTCCAAATCTTCCAGACCATATTTCTTTCACTACGTTCCATTCTACTCCCAGTGCTTCTAAGTTTAGGAATGCAACCTAAAGAGCGAAAAACAATTAGTGAATATAAGAAATAGACTAATCAAAATAACAATATTAAATAAATAATCTGATATATGATATTACACAGTTTTGAGTCTACTTTTTTTTTTCTTAGTAAAATAATTAAAATTAATTTCTCTTGAATCATTCATTTATTTATCTTAATTGAAATATATATGAACTCACAATTTTATATTTTTGTTGATATAAAAAAATTCATGATAAATATGAACCAAATATATTAGTTTTTCTGTTTATACAGGCTAATAATCACCCACGGACCCTGACTTTAGGGGTACCTTACGCTAAACCCCCTGATCAAAAAAAAACTGCCGTAAACCCCCTAAACTTTACCCAATAATTAGCTAAACCCCTTTTCGCATAAATTGACCAAAATACCCTTCAAATCTGTAAATAAATACAAACAAACCAGACAGCTTCAATCAAACCACACTTAAAACCGATCCAATCAAATCAAACCAAACAATCTAATCAAACCTAAATTTATTTAAAAATTAAATAAATAATTATTTTTAATTTAAATAAAAAATAATAATTTTTTTTCCCAATCCGGTGAGCAGACCCACCGGCCGGTGGGTCTGCTCTGTGAAGCAGACCCACCGCGGGTCTGCTCTTTGCAGCAGACCCGCGATGGATCTGCTCTTTGCAGCAGATCCACCGACGCCGCTAGGGTCGCCGGAGTCGCTGAGCTACTCCTGTAGAACGACGCCGCTGCTAGTTGCGAGGGACACAGCTGGCGCGCTGGAGAAGCCGCTGAGTTCACTGGCCGGCGTTGGAGCTGCTTGGTGATGGCAGCGGGATGAAGTCACTAGAGTTGTTGAGGACGCCGGAAGATCTGCTGGTGTGTTGGAGCTGGACGAGCACAGACCTGACGAAGAAGACGGTTCAGCTGCTGAACCAAGAGGCGACGAGCAGCAGGTTGGAGAGAGGAGCTGCCGAGCGGTGGATCAGCTGCTGGGGTCTGCTCATTGCAGCAGAACCACCGGCGCCGGTGGATCTGCTGCAAAGAGCAGATCCACCGCGGGTCTGCTGCAAAGAGCAGACCCGCGGTGGGTCTGCTCTTTGCAGCAGACCCACGCCGGTGGGTCTGCTTCACAGAGCAGACCCACCGGCCGGTGGGTCTGCTGCAGACCCACCGTGGTGGGTCTGCTCTCCGGTGAGCAGACCCACCGCGGTGGGTTTAAAATTAATTTAAAAAAATTATTTTTTTTATTTAAATTAAAAATAATTATTTATTTATTTTTTAAAATTAAATGAGTTTTTATTTGAATAATTTTTTTTGCGGCAATGGACGGTGGTGGCCGGAAAAAACCGGCGGCGGCGGGTGGAAGTTTTCGGTTGGATGGTTTGATTTAGTTGAGTTGATTGGTGGTTTAAGTATGATTTGGATGGTTTATATCTGATTTGATTAGATAATGACTTTAGATTTGGTTAGATTGGGTTGGTTTGGTTTTTGTTATTGACCTTAGGGGTATTTTAGGTATTTTTGAGAAAATAAAGGGCTTGGGGCGGTTTTTTGGGGCGGTTTTAGGGTAAAAGGGGTTTAGCTGATCATTAGGTAAAGTTTAGGGGGTTTACGGCAGTTTTTTTTTTATCAGGGGGTTTAACGTAAGGTACCCCTAAAGTCAGGGTCCGTGGGTGATTATTAGCCGTTTATACAGTAATCTCATAATAAGAAAAAAGTTGTTTAGAATGGTTAAATTATCATATTTGATGGAGAATCCGACATTTAATAATTTTGTCTTCCATTTTATAATAATTCAATAAATAAAAATATAATTTTATTTTATAATAAATTAAACACATTAGATATTTCTTACTCACATTTTACCAAAATAATTTTATCTCAAGAGTTAATGTTTAAAAAAGGATAAAAGAAAATAAAATAAAGCTAAAAATGCAACATTTAAAAATAAAAATTATATCAAATAGAATGGATAGAAACAAACTGACCTTCCCACCAAAAATAGGTGGAATTAGAACATCCTCTGCTTCAATAACTATGCTTGAATCTTGCTGAGTTGAAAAAGTTGAAGAAAACAAATTCATCTTTGGACAGTCAGTTACATCAATGTATGTCAAGGATGGGCATTCGAGAACTTGATTTGCAGAGTAAAAACTTAACAAACTTGGCAAACACTCAAGAGTTATGGCCTGTAATAAAGGAAAAATAGTCTTATTTTCCAATGTCATTTCGTCGTCTCCCGTTGTTATGATATGTTTCACCAAAGAAGAACTCTTTACTTCCAAGTACTTAAGGTTTTCAAGACACAGAGCCATAGACACTGTAAATATATAGATCAAGTTGCTGCAATTTTGGACTTTCAACACTCTTAGATTTTTTAAGCTCAAATTATCCATGTTCCACACATGCCTCAACCTAGGCAGATCAATCAACTCCAGTTTTTCTAGCCTTCTCATAGTAACACCTTCACTAGAATTATGACCTCCAAACACTTGTTCTAATAAATCACATTTTTCTACAGCCAGCTCATCCAACCATGTCAAATGCCGCATATGATGCAGTGATATAGCACTTGAGAAGGATGCACACCCATCCACCACCAATGTTTTTATAAAGTTCCAATTCTCCCATAGAGATTGACAGTGCCAGTTCTCTTCTAAGATGGGAAATCCGGAGAGTTTTAACTCGATCAATCCACAAAATCCAATCTGAAAAGTGAATATGTTGTTAAAATGACATGAGAACAATAACAATCAAACAATAAGATAATAAAACCCCTACCATACTCAAGTGTGATTCTTGAATCATGGCATTGAGATCGCCATAAAATGTAGTATGTGAGATTATCGCAGAGTGCAGCTTTGGTGTCCTTAAGACTCCGGGACAGAAAATCCCCATATTAAGGCAACCTGATACAGTCACGTTTTCCAAAGATGGAAAATTGAATCTGTAACTGCCAGAACAGAAGCTACTCAGGCTATTTAAATCTTCAAGTACTATATTACTCAATTTTCTGAAAACAACCTCGTCCATTGTCTTGTCTTGTTCACTTCCTACTATCTCCATCATCATTTCACAAGATTCTACTCTCAATGTCACAAGTTGCACCATACTTTTGGCCACTGACAGCGGTACCAAGCTCATTAATTTATTCCAATCCCGTACTTCTAGAGTTGTTAGATTTTGGAAAGAAGCAGAATGATGACAACTCCGTGGCAGAATTATGGCACTATCATGTTCTTCCAAAAAGAATAACTCTTTGAAAGATGAACTACCGACAGCAAGCTTTTCCAGATTGGTTAATTTTCGAAGAATATCGAAGGTAAACAAACATGATTTTTTTGGAATAGAAATCAGCTCCACGACTTTTACTTTGGAAAAGAATTCCAGCGGGAATTCAGAATCCAATATATTTCTTGTGGAGTTGTGGTCTAATGACAACTCTTCCAAATTGGGAAGTACCTAATACATAAACAACTGATCATTGACTCAAAATTCCAAAGTCAAAACAAAGAGATATTAGTAAACTTACAAGCAACAATAACCAGTTTTAGATAATTTGATTAAACTCGTAATATTTGCGAAAGGACTTAACAAAATTAACTAACCTTAAGGCTGTCAATAGGTGCATTATTTTTTATGCTTGGCCTCTGTTCTGCGTTAAACAATGTTTTCACATTTGGACATTCATGTATGCTAATCTTCTTCAACGAAGGAAAAATTATCTCAGGCGTTACTTGTTCCTCTGATTCCTCTTTTTTGATTATTCCTTCCATCATGTGACACTTTTTCAGATGTATCTCTTGGAGTTGCACAAGGAACCTGGACACAGTCTGAGTAAATGCATACTTCAAGCTGTTACAGTTTTCCACTTTGAGAATTGTAAGGTTCCTCAAGTCCAAAACTTTTGTAGGATCCTTGTTCCATAAATTTCTTAACATTGGTAAATCATTTAAATGCAATGCCCTTAGTCGAGGCAGCAACCCAACACGCCCTTCATATGCAGACATCCCTTCCAAGTCGAATACTTCTTCCATTGATCCACAGTCACTTACATTTAAAGTTGTTAGCTTGTTCAATGAGTGGAGCAGATTGGCTGATAAAGCTTTTGTGAATGATGCACATCCATCCACTGTCAGATATTGTACACTGAGGAAGCGCCTCCCCAGGTGCTGGTCCTTCCAATGGTCTTTTAGAGCTGGAAACTGGGATACCCCGAAATTTGTTTCGACCTATTAATTCAAGTCATTTGATGTTTTGCACGGAAGAACATAGTTAGGGATGAAAAAGAAATACAAACACATTGAAATTAAAGAGATTAGAAACAAATACGCACCCCTTGCGATAGCATATACTCCAGAAACAGATATGCAATAGTGGCGTTAAAGCTTCCCTCCCAAAATTGATTCTCTGGTGAATCTTTGGAGTTTCTGATTGACTGTAGCTTCGGTGTGCTCAAGACTCCGGCAGAGAAAATCTTCATCTGAGGGCATTCATCAACTAGTACTTCTTCTAACAATGGGAAAATAAATGCATGATTCCCCGGGGTAAAGCTGGTGAGAATAGGTAAATATCTAAGTTGCAAAGTTTTCAATTTGTTAAAAACCACCTCATCCTCTGTCCGATCTCCATCATTTTCCACCACTTCAGTCATCATATCACAGTAGCATAGGGTCATTTTGGAGAGGTTTGCCATAGTTTTTGCTGTGGAGACAGTAAACAAGCTTTTCAACTTCCCACATCTACTCACTTTTAGAGTCGCTAAATTTTGAAAGGATGATGCTGATTGCACTATTTTGCTTAAACTATCACATCTCTTAATTTTCAGTGTCTCAAGGTATTGAGTAAATCTGGCCTCTTGCTTCCATATATTCTCTAAATCAGAAGCATCAGATATGGTCATATGTTTCAGTGGCACATAAATCACATCCTCGTCTGAGAAAAGCTCTTCAAAAGAACCATGGTCAACAACAAATTCCTCCAGACTGTATAGTGTTTTGAGGAAACCAAGCAGAACGGTGCAAGATTCGGGCCTTAGGTAATGCAGTCGAAGTATTTTTACTTTGGAAAAGCAGTTGGCAGGATATCGACCAATCTGTATTCTCAGCAAATCCTTGTGGTGTAGTGTCAATTGCTCCAAGTTGTGATTGAACTGTATGTGGCAAGATATTCAAATTCAAGGAAAAAAAATTAAAATTACAATATTTTATTAAAATAAATTAAATTTACAATAATAGTTTCTATTGAATTTGTTTATTTCATAGTTTACTAAAAATGAATAATTTGATAATTACTTAAAGTGTTCCGCACGTGACTCGTAATATGACTCATTAATATGTATTATTTATTCTATTTATATTAAATTTGAATAATAATTAATAACAAAACAATATTAATTTCTAAAAAATATATGTAAAATAAAACTAGAAGAAAGTACATCATTCACTTTCTATTAAAACTTATCTACAAAAATACATTAAACTTTTAAAAAACATTACATTTCTTACTTAACCACTTTCATATTTGTATCTTACTTTTAGTGTTTAGTTACAAAATTACTGAAACAATTTAATATCTTTCACGCATTCCATCTTTTCTTATCATTGCACGATAAATCTTAATGTTCTTTCTCTGCTATTTAGTAATCTGATTTCACAGACCCATTCCCCCATTTTTTTCTTACGAACACCTTTAAATTTTAAATCACTCTGGTCAGCTGACTTGTCCACTATTGTTGTATGTTTTACCCTTTTTTGATCTTTCCTTTGTCGAGTAATGAATCTTAGTTCTTTATTAATTTTCGAATTAGTCAAGAAATAAAAGATAGTCCATTTTTGTTTTTTGTTGAAGGCCAAACCCCCAAAAATACCAAACCTTGCGATTTATGTCAGTTATGATCAAACCTTTTAAAATCGGCAAACATAGCCCGTTTTAACAAATTGTTTCTTTTATAGTCATTTTTGAACCGCTTTGATTTTTTTATTGTGATTAAAACTTTTATTGTGACTCAACACGTAAAAGTTTGATATTTTATTGTGATTAAATCTTTTTTAATCTTATATACATGGTTGTCATGTTGGCAAGAAAATCGGTTTTATTCGAATTTGGCTATAAAATGAACACAATTTGTTAAAACGGGTTATATTTGCCGATTTTGAAAGGTTTGATCATAACAAAAATAGCAAAAGATTTGGTATTTTTAGAGGGTTTGGCTTTATTATTACGAAGCAATAGTTTTATGTATCATTACTAATTTTTCTATTCATTGATTACAGCTAATTAATAAATCCGAGATCTAAATGGAATACTAAAATACCTTCTTACTTAATTAATGTATATAAACAAGTTAGGCTGAATCATTAGAAATTATCCTACCTTCTCGACTTTATTCGTTTATGGCCCAAACTTTAAAAATCGTCAATTTTAGCTCATGTTTCAATCTTCTGTTTCAATTGTAGCCATTGTTTAAATTGAAGTGAAAAATGTTTACATATACCCTTCATGTTTGTAATTCTTGATGTTAGAAATACAAATTGAAACAATATGAAGGCATTTTGAACCTTTTTCCTTACTAATTTGAACAAATGGCTATAGTTAAAACTGAGAATTAAAAAATACGCTAAAATTGAAGATTTCAAATTTTTTAGCCATAAACTGAAAAGAGGAGGTACTTTTGGATGGTTAAGCCAAAAAAATATATTCGAAAAGTAAACTAATTTATTTCGAACATTCTTACTGCAAACTTTTCATGCTATTAAATTATGAAATCTATTATTAACATTTAAATTTAATATTTTGATTAATCTAAATAAGATAATTATTTAACGCATTATAAAAATCTATAGTTACTTTTTATTCAAGTCAAATTCCTTAATATTCAGAAATCCAGTTAATTAATGGCTACTACAAAATATATTATTAAAATACATTCTGAACCCCTCACATGCTACATGTTTAAATTAAAACTAGGGCAAATTTTTATTTAAAGTTGATATAGCGTTAAATAATTAAATGGCTATGATTAAAATTTTTTTAGATGGAACTTTTATGAAGACAGTTAATGTGAAACATATTATAAAAATATTTTTTCTAAAAGTCGCAACACAAAAATTCACTGAAATTTTATTAAAATCTTAGTTGAACTCAAACTTAAAGATTAGTTAATTTTTTAAAAAAGATTTAATTGAACGACCTAGTAATTCTTTTAGCAAAATAGATGAATTAATGGAAAAGAAATCATTACCTTTTCAAACATAAAAAGGGGTTGAAATAAGATATTGTCTTTGTTGTCTCCTTCTCCTTCATGTGCTGCTTCTTCTGAACCAAACATCATTGCGCTGTCACATTCAATCACCTTCAAACATTTCAACTTTGGCCACTCCGCCGCTCTATGCCTCCCGGAATACAAACACTTCACAAGTGTAAGAGAAGTTATTTGAGGAAACTTAAAATGAGGATATGATCCTGCAATTTCACTTTTCGCTATAATTCCCTCTACTCCACAACTTTCTATTGTTAAACTTTGAAGCTGAGAAAGGCCTGCAGCAATGGAGGTTGGAAAGATAGTTTTTAGAGCCTTACAATCCTCAGCTTCCACTGACTGTAGTTCTTGGAAAGTAAAAGCAGCTGGCGGATCCTTATGCCATATGTTCTTTAGTTTGCCAAGGTCGTAGATTCTCAGTTCTCTCAGCTTAAATTCTACCACAACATCTGTGTCTTCTTCAGCATCCGACTCTTGGAATTTAAATATTTCTTGCATTGAATCACAACTACAAATGCTCAACCTTTCCAATCTATGGAATCTGGGCCAGTCGTCAGGTGGAAAAACCGTTAATAGCTTTTGACAATCACTAACCGTCAAGGCTTTTAGTTTGCAGAAGGAATTAGGCATGAGCTGATTGTCCCATATATTTGGCAAGTTCCGTATGGAGTTAAGATGCAATTGCTCTAGCTTAGGAAACCCAACCTGAAATGCTAATTCCAGTTAGTACAAGAAATAACTGTAAAGACAAAAACAAAGACATGAGAGAAACAAAACAAGAGAGTCACCATTCTATTAAAGAAAGATTGTGCTTCAGTGTTGTTGTTCGCCTCTGAGCTAACTTGTTGGGTACGAGTAATGAAGGTAGTCAAAGCAGAGCACCCATAAATATCCAATTCTTTAAGAGATTGAAATTCAATTGGATGTCCAGTGCAGAAACTACTCAACTTCTTAAGATTTTTAAGCTTCAAGCTTTCCAGTTTCGGGAAACATATCTTCTCTGTCTTCTCTGTTTCATCTGCAGAGTCCTCTGTGACAATTATCTCTTCAATGAAATCACAAAGTCGTATCTCAATTTCTTTGAGCTGTGGAAGACTTTTAACCATTGAAGATGTAAATAAATGTTGCAAATTATGACAGCTAAAAACAATCAAGCTTGTTAAATTTGAAGATGTGACAGAGAGGTGGTGGTGCCATATCTTTTTGCAACAAACTGATCTTATTGTAAGATTCTTCAAGTTAGGAAGAGAAACCTACAATTAGGAATTATAATAAGATAAAAAAATTAGTAACGTGCTACATAATTAAATAAACAGTTGCAATGTAGACAAAATGACAAAAAATTATTTTTGTTCAAGTGGGAAATCCCACATTAGTTGTGTGTGTGAATGGACGAGGCTCTGATACCGTGTTAGATTCCATCTTAAAATCAATTGGTGTCAAGTGGAGGTGCCCAACTAATATTTAAACCCATGTCCATTCACACACAACCAATGTGGGATTTCCCACTTCAACAATATTTAAAGATCTTCAAATCCCTAAAAGCTTGTTCAACATTCAATTTTGTTTGGAATCGAACAAATTTTATATTGAATTATCAAACCAAAACTTAATAAATTTTTCAGTTTATAAACATAATGAACTGAAATATATAAAATTTAATAGATTTATAACAAATGTATTGAGTTTTATTTGAGATGATTTTTTTGAGCTTTTTTAAAATGAAAATATTAATAATTATAAATATATATGGTTTAATAAATATTAATAAGCTATTTTTCAAAAATAAATTTTGATTTATAGACTTTGAAAAAGAGAAATTAAAATACAGAGATCAAAATAATTTTATTTATGATAATCAAAACTTTTAACCAAATGAACCAATACAGTTTACTAAAAAAGGGAAAATAGTGAATCTGAATAAACATCTAAGGGGCCGTTTGGTTCGCCAAAAAAAGGGGGGAATGGGAATGGGAATGATTCCCATTGTTTGTGTTTGTTTTGTCAAATTACACTAGGGAATGGGAATGTGATTACCCCTTCAATGGAAATCACCCATTCCCCCCTTACCACATGGGAATGAACTTTTGGGAATGGGAATCAAAATTTAACAAAAAAATTTAATGATAAATAATAAATATATAATTATTAAAAAAAATTATTTTAAAATATTAAAAATATACTTAAAATTTAAAAAATGTATTTTTTAATATTTTTTTTTAAAAAAAATTTTATTTTTTATTTTATTTTTTTAAAAAAATTATTTTAAAAAAAAATTTAAAAAAATTGATTTAAGAAATATAAATTTTTTTATATAAAAAAATATTTAAAAAAATAAAAAAAATATTTTTAATAAATAATAAATAATTTTTTTATTAAACTTTACCCATTCTCATTCCTACACTTTGAACCAAACAAAAAATGAAAACAATCATTCCCATTCCTTCTCATTCCGATTCCCATTCCGATTCTCATTCCCAACCTTGAACCAAACGGCCCCTAAGAGAAAAAACAGTTGATTTCTTTAAAGTAAATGGAAAACTAATAATTATGACATAATCCCATAAATATTAATTAATCAGTAAAAAAGATCTTTACAAAAAAAAGACAAGAGAGACAGAGAGTGGAAGGAGAATATAAGAAATAAAAAATGAACTTCGGGTGTTTTTCTCATAATGAAAAGATATCTTACTTCCGCCAAAAAAAAAAGATATTTTACAACTATTAGAATTTATTTGAATTGGCTTGACCATAACTAACTTCAAAAGTTTAATTGGGTAGAATTTTAACTGAGGTGCAAAATAGTAATAAACTAAAGTTATTAAGATGAATAGAAAAGACATACTAAAATAGAAAAGAAAATAAGTAAATTAATAACCAATAGCTATGTAAAGCATAAGATTGGTACAAATTCAAATCCTCTTTCTTTAAACATCCATCTGTCCAATTTTGCAGTGAATAAAATGAATTCTGATTTCTGATACAGATGATAATGATGAGACAAAGAATCTCAAAATAATTTCATGAGTAGATTAAAATTTGAACATATTAATTTTGTTTGAAATTGATAAAAGTCGTGACACTAGCTTAATCTTGTGTTGATTATGTGCTAATATTTAGCTGTTATAGTGTAAAGAAAACTCTGGAATGTACAATGTATGACAATAAACAACATTGAGCAGAAGTAAAAAAATCGTTGTTTGGGTTAGTTACTAATTGTGTGTTTAGACCATCTAAGTATATAAGGAAGTTATCAATTGAAATAGCAGGAGCTTGGTGCATAGACATACCAGTCCATTGAAAAGTGATATTGGCTCACCCTCTGATGATACACTTTTCTGAAATGTTGGATCATCAACTGTCAACTGTTTGTGCCTCGAATAAGATTCTAGTGGCACCTTTCTTTTATTGCAAAAGCTTTTGAGTAGTGGTAGATCGTCCAGTGTCAACGAGCATAACTGGGTTAATTCAACATTAACAATTTCTTCATGATTATTGCAGGACAACAAAAATAGAGTTGTTAATCTCTTACACTTTTTGACTTCTAAAACTTTAAGTTCACAGAAGGACCCTGCTGCCAGCCGACCAATACAAAGGTTTTCCAAACTCAATAGATTATCCAAAAACAACGACTGCAAAATGGGAAATGCAGGACATGAAGACAACGTTGTTGAATTGACAATATGTTGAAGTAAAGGATCATTCTGGACATGAAGATGTTTCAATTGTCGAAATCCATCCCCGTCAAGATCATACAACACATTCTCAATTCCCCTCACATTGTCTAAATATAAATCATCAGTTTCCTTCAACAACTTTAGTATTCCTTGCTCAAAATGAATGCTTGTCTTTAACTCGAGCTTCAGCATTTTTGAGCATTCATTATTCACTCTCCAGACCCATATATCTCCTATAATTATTTTATAGTTTTGCAACGTTTTGAAACTAAAGAACAAGGACTTTGATATCATCTGACAATCCATAACTTGCATTTCTAGAGTGGTCAATCGAGACAAATTCTCCAACTCTACAAGACTTGTGTTACCTTCATCCCCCCATTCAATAGAGCTATTGCCCATATACAACTCTTCTAACAATATCAGCTTCGAGAAGATATTTGGAGGAATAACTTTCAATTTGGAACAATTGCTCAAATCTAGTATTTTAAGTCGAGTCAATTGCCCTATTTCTGGGGGCAAAGCAACCATATAGGCGTCCACAAAACTTAGAACCTTTAGTTGCTTAAGCTCTCCAATGATAGAGAACTTATCCAGATGACAACGATGTAAACACAAGGTTTGAAGGGTTGTTAGGAAACTGATGGATGAAGGAAGGCATCCAAAACGCATTCCTGTAAAATCCAACACTCTGAGTTTTGTAATTCCCTCAAAAAATGAATCAGAGACTTTTAAGGAAATATCTTCAGTAAGGAGAAGCAACAGCTCTGCATTTGGACATTCAAACTGGAAAGTTTCTGAATCAGATCCGTTAAGTTCTCGGAAATCACAGAAAGGCAAAGAAATTTTAATGCGATCCTTTTCCGGAAACTCCATTAATGTAGCGCCGTTTCGACAGGTAAATGCATGTTTCTCTCCGCATGCGATAGACAGAGCAGCATCTCGAACAATGTCGTGTAGTTTGACAGACCCATCAATGTCACCCTTCATTAACAAGCAACAATCTTGAAGGTCATTGATCAACTTGTACACCCTTTTTCTAGCGTCATTGACAGTAGGTCTCTCCTTAAATAAACCAAGACCTATACAATATCTCAACAAGTATTGAATCTGAATGTTGGATTGTCCGCACAGAGCACAAAGTAAGAAAAATGACTTAATTTCCTCACCAATAAGTTTGTTGTAGCTTGACTTTAAAGATTCGTGCACTTTCAAGTCTATTTCTTCATCCTTAAAGTCGGATAATTGAAGCAGCTTCTCCTCCCAGATTCCTAACTGCTTACAATTCCGCAAGTCCCCTGCAACAAGTTCAATCAACAGCGGCACTCCTGCACATTTTTTGACGACTTAAATCGCAACAGCATCAAATTCTGGATCTTTAGCATGAGGGACGGTCTTTGCAAACATACTGCAAGCCTCTTCAAGAGTTAGAATTTGAAGCATGAATTCTTTTTCTGCGCCCATCTCATTTAGTAAAATATGTTTCTCCCTTGAGGTCAGCAATATTTTGCAATCTTTGCCATCAGCTCCAGTCGGTATTCCTATCTGATTTAAGTCAATTTTTTGCCAGATATTATCCAGAATTATAAGTGTCTTCTTATCTTTGATCCTCTGAAATAGATGACTTGCTCGGACAAGCCTATCTTCCACGTCAAAGTTCAGACCCAGTACAGCAGCAATTATTTTTTGAATTTCTCCAAGTTCAGGTTTTTCAGATACTGGAACAAAAATAACATCGTCGAACAGCTTCTCTTTCGAAGCAAGGCCATGGACCTCCTTTGCTAGAGTTGATTTACCCACACCGCCCATTCCCCAAACTCCGACCCTGTTAAGATTAGGATCCTTAAGAGCCTCCATAATTTGCTTCAGAATGGACAACCTCGATTGAAGTTCTTCGAGAGCAAAAACAGATGGATCAGCATGCTGCTGAAGATGGGGACGGTGAGAAAAAGGGTGGAGATCGGATTCCTGCTGATTCAGCTGATCAATTGCTGAAGCTTCCTTCACTGCTTTCTTGCTAAGCAGGTAGCGGGTCTTCAGATTGGGACACAATCCCAGGAAACACCTCATCTTGGCTGCTTCCTCTTCAGCATTAATAGCCACCATAGCATCTTCAATGGCTTTTTCTGATTCAGACAGCCAGTTTGTAACATTCACATAAACAACTTCCCCATTTCTTTCAGCATCACCAATGGAGTCCTGCAACCTGTCCCTTTTGTCCTTCAACTTGCCAGTCAAATCTTGGAGTCTCTGAAGCTTGGTTTTGTAGGTGAACGGATAACTGACACGTCGTTTGATGGGGAGAACAACGTACTCTACAAACGGGTCCTTGCAGATTTCAATGAACGGGGACAGAAAGATTTCCAGAATTGCAGTAGCCATAATTCTTTGCTTTGCTCTTATTGGTTCTTGTAACTGAGGCAATTGCAAAAATAAGAACCACTGAAAGCAATAGAGAAGTAGAACTGAATAAAAAGATAAATATAAAAGAAAAAAATGTTATTAATAGTGCTCATCAATCATGTGGCAGTGCCATTAATGAAGCAAACTGTAGATCAAAGTCAACTAATATTTGTTAATTATCCCATGTGTATGGTGTCTTTAGTTACCCGATCAGATCATATTTCATACCTGCATATCCCATCCCTCATAATGTAAGAGTAACATGCGTCATGTATTGAAGTAAATGGATGGTTTCAGATATGATTTACTAGTATTTATTATGTAATATGTCATGTTTTAGACAATATGACAAGTGCTCATATTAAAATCCACGGCCTGATTGGTGCAAATTATGTCTATTTAATGCTTCATGGGGGCATAACCAGCAAAATTTCTATAAACTAAAAACAATTGATACTGTGGATAGAAAAATAAATTAAAAACCCATAAGTTTAGTTTTTTACAAAATAAATTATCTCTACAAATTTAAACAAATAGTATTAGTATAATTTATTGAATTATCTAACTGAATAAAAAATACAAATTGAAGTTGAAAGTGCAATTAGTTATATTCTCCCTGAACACGGATGCAAATGTCAAAATTAAAACTGGAGAATTACCTGAAGTAATACAGTTTGGGGATATTTTTGAACTGATTTGAAAAAACTTCAAGAAATTTATGAGTACTGATACTGAACCTTTCACATGAGTAGCGTTAGCTGCATAATCAGAATCGGTACCTGCAGATACTAAAATTAAGCCATGTATAGAGAATAATAACACAATATAATTGAAATGAGTGCAGTGATTGCCTAATATTGAGCGGAGGAGGAAAAAAACTGATAAAGGAAGGGAAGTTGTTACCATCATGCTTTCAATTAAACTCACAGCAATACGCAAAATTGATTTCAAAAGTATGAATGAAAACGATGAACAAGGGAAGGTAAAGAGGAACGAAGGGAGAAGAAATGGCAGTGAAACTGAAAACAATGAACCCATGATACTGTAGGAGCGGGTCGTTTTTTGTTAACGAGCAGAAGGGTTAAAAACTCCCCTTTAGAACAATTTCAATTAATAGTCAATGCAATTTTTTTGAGCTCTGCCATCTCTCTAAGTTAGAGAGAGAAACTTTCCTAGAGAGCCAAGGTTCGGTTTTTCTTCCATCTTGAGCGTAGGAGACGGTGATCTTCGGCTTTTAGCCATAAATCATCGTCTCTTAGCTTGTTTTTTGCTATGTTTGCGTTAATTTTCGAATAAATTGTTCCGTTTTTTGGAGAATTGTGTGATTTTCTGGGTGTTTGTATTCAGTTTCAGTTTTGTTTGTCCAGATCCTTGGCTCATTCAAGACTTTTCAGCGTTTGTTCAAGTTTCAGCTTCACGTTCTTGAAGATTTAAGGCTTTCTTTTCATCGTTCGAAGTATCTTAGCAGCGGAACAAGTGGTTAATAGAAGTTATGGGGTACGATTGGTGTGAGAGAATTCTTTACACTTGAATTCATCCTGTTTTTAGTCACATGTTAAATTTGTATCTTTGAATTTCTATTGTTCTTTCATTTCTTTTTGTAGGTTGATTATAGAGGTTTCATATGTTTTTATATTTGTGTAATTTGATATACGATCCACTTCGACGGTAGGATAAATTTTATCAATATTACTATTTTTTGACCAAAAAAAACAATTTCAATTATAAATGAATTTTATATGAAAATCATTTACAATTGAATTACGCTAAAGGGTCTACAATTTTAAAAATGAAATGGATTTTATATAATTTTATTTAAAATTAATCATAGTTTTTATAATATAAACTTATTTTTTTTTGTGACGAGGACTCACTTTACTGAGCCGAAACTCAATATCATTGTCAAACCCCGGGATGTGGACTGCCCGCAAGCCCACATACCTGATAATTCCGGGCTATAATGGCTAGCAATCCAACCTCAACCACTCCATATTAAGAAAAGGACGTAGCCGGGGTTTGAACCCGCGACCTTTGGCGCCCAGATGGCTGAGGTTTAGACCACTAGACCAAACCTGTGCGGGCATAATATAAACTTATTGAATATTATATATATACATATATATAAAATTAATAATACTAAAGTTATTAATACTATGATTAAAAAGTATAAATAAAATTATAGTGACTTTTAAAAGTTGAAAATAAAAATATACTATATAAAAAAGGTGAAAATTAGAAAAAAAAAGGAAAAAAATACCAATAAAATAAAAAATGAAAGAAAATGAAAAATAGTTAAAATAAGGACAAAATAAAATTATTCTCTTAAATTTTTTGAAATTCATTTGCAAATTTCATCTATTTTAATTGAATTTGCAATTCTTCAAATTATAACCAAATCCAATTCCAATATTTCAATTTCAAGAATTGTATTAATAGATTCATTTATTCTACACAAAGAAATTCAAAATTACAAATGAATACCACATAATTTTATGAGAATATCACAAAAATACCACAAAAATGGCTCAACATTTCATACATTGTCACCTAACTCCATTATTTATCATTCCTACCACAAAAGTACAAAAGTTTACAACAAACACCATTCCATTAAAAAGGTGACACATGGCAAACATGATATTATCTCAATAAAAAGGAATAAAAACAGCTAGCACATGTGATTGGCGTGTCAGAGCGCGTCAGAGCGCGTCAGAGCGTCAGCCAATAGCACGCAAGCATCAACAAATTATAGACACAGTTTTGTAATATCATCTGATACATCTCCGATACATCTCTGATACATCTCCGAGATATCATTGATACATTCTCCAAAAAAATAAAATTGACAGTTTTTTATTTATCTTTTAAAAATATATTTTGATTAGATATCGTATTTTATTATTCCTGTATATTTATAAATATAAAAAAATCCACAAAATTATTCAAAGTAATATTTACAAAAATTAGAAAGTTAGTTTAATTAACTACAATAAATAATTATGTATCAATGAAGTATCAAACAAATATATGTAAAAAATATATAGTGTGTAAATTTAATAAAAATGTATTAATTTAGTAAAAATGTATCTATCATGTATCTATTTAAATACATTTAAAAATATATATATCGTGTATAAATTATGTATCAGCGATGTATCTATTAAATACATTTAAAAAAAATGTGTCTATCATGTTTATATATATATATATATTTTATAGAATTTGTCGATGATTTATTTGAATATATCAGATATGTATCCACGCTATAAATAATACTTCAACGATGGCAGTCCTTGAAAATAGAACTTGACAAATCAGAAATGTATCAGCGATGTATTAAATATGTATTATATATGTATCGGCGATATATTAAATTATATGTTTGATAATTTTTCAATTTTCAACGTAATTTGACAATAGTGTTTTTAAATATATATAAATTATGTATCAGATATGTATCACATATGTATCCGATATGTACCAAATATTTATCAAATATTTTGTATTTCTACTCATTTTTTTCCTTTCTTCCACCTTGGGCTTCCGGTCAAACCATGAAATCAAACCGATCGAATATAAACAAAACAATAAATATAATAATACTAATTAAAATGAAATAATTATTTCATTTTAATTAGTATTATTACATATATGTTTATAAGCTTTTCTCAATATAAAAACGAACCAATCGAATTAGTCAGTTCATTCAATCAATGTATCAAATATGTATCCATCATGTATAAATTATATATCGGAGATGTATTAAAAATATATTCGAATTACAATTAAATATAGTCGATTAGAATTCAATAAAATATGTATCGGAGATGTATCAGAGATGTATCTATTTTTTAAAATATAATAACAAACCGATTGAATTAGTCAGTAGATTTAATTAAATCGATAAAAAAATTAAAAAAAAATGTTTGAACGATCTAAGTTATATATCAGAGATGTATCAATTATGTATCGGAGATGTATCGTATATGTATCCAAATATGTATCGAAAATTTCACTATAGTTGTAAAAAAATAAAAATAAAAAAAGTAACATCACCATTCTCATATTCACTAGCAAATTAAAAGTTATTTTTAATAAAAATATTAAATTTTAACTAAAATTGGCTTAATAACTAAATAAACATAATTCAACAAAAAAGTTTGGCTTAACTACAGGTTCAGTGCTCTTTTCTGCTTTAAATTTCACTTCTTTTTTCATTTTTTAGGCTTAAAAACTTTTGCCAAATGTTAGTACTGAACTACTAATACCCACTAAATTCTAAATATCTCATCTTTATAACTAATTTATGATAAAAACGAAGAAAATTCCAAGAGAACCATCCAGATCTAACATTTTGTCCACCGCCACCATAAAATTTTGCAACATCAATTAAAAGTTGAAGTCTTTTTTCTTAAAAAAAATGGTAGTTTTTTTGACCCGTTTCTCATGATGGATGTGGAATACCAAAGAGAAAGATTTGGTTTCAAACGGGTCATCTTTTACTTTATCCACTATTGATTGAGGTTCAACATTGAGAGAAGTTGGTTCTGTTAAATTTTCTAAAAAGAATTTAGCCTCAGCAAAAAAGGTTAAGAGGAAATGGCACAGTGGGGAAGAGAGGAGAGTTGGTAATGTTGTGCCGTTTGATGGAGGGGTTTGTTTGTCATGGTCAGAATCTGACGTTCATGATTGGTCCATAGGTTAGGTTAAACCTCATGAATTTGAGTTTAATTTTGGTGCATAGTAGGACACGTGTAGGTTAATAGAAAAAGGTGGTGTTGGATGAAATAAAACACTCATATATAGTGGCAAAGTAAACAAACTTAATAAAATTGTATTGTGTGAAAAGTGGAGTCTTTTTTCTTGTTTTCTTGTTATTTTCTCTAATTTTAAAGAATGCATTAATTCCAAAAGGCTCTTAAAAATGAAAAAATGCAATGTTTCAAAAAAGAAGAAAAAGTGAAAAAAAAGGCAAAACTACTAAAAACCAGCCATCTTGAAACTTTTTCTCAATAGCACTCTGACGTAGGAAAAAACCATTGTACCCTTATTTTAATTTTTGTGTTTCAACTTTATCCTAAATTAAAACAATTGACAATTTAATTAATATGGCGACGACGACCAATTTTACTCTATTTCGCATTTTCGACTTTCAATTGTACCTTAAAATATTAAATTGACCTCTTTTCACTCGGATAATAATTAGATAAATTCTTCATATTTAGCATATATTCAAATTAATCTTTAATGTTATAAACACAAAAAATCTTTTTTCTCCACAAATTCGAAAAATTATTAATTTAAATTATTTAATAAATATTAATTCATTAATTTTTTTATATTTAATTGGACAAGCGCATCTAATTCCGCCGTTGCTTTCTTCCAACCCGTCGCTCGTATCTGCCAAACCGAATTTCATTTATCTTTCATGGGGAAAGACTAACTAGATCTGACTCGTCTTCCACCATCAAAGACGAGCGAATGTGAGTCAGAGCCCATCTTCGATGGAGGAAGACGATTTCCTCTTTCTCCATGGAAGGCTCAAGGAAGACAAGTCATAGCTCGTCTTCCATGGAGAAAGACAGGTTCATCTTCTCTATGGAAGCCGACCTGGTTCAATTAGACCGGGTTTGTCTCCTCCATAAAAGATGAACTGGATGGCAGATTTGAGGGCGACAGAGTCAGAGGCTTTGACAAATGTTGGCTTTAAATTATTTAAATTTTAATACAATTTTAAAAACTAATTAATTTTATTTAATTAATTTCTCACTTAAAATTAATTGAATTTTATTTTTTAAAGATAAAAGACTTGTTTGATTTTTTCAAGTACAAAAGAAAATGATATTACCCTTATATTTAGTTGTTTTAAATATTTTCATCTTTAAAGTAGTAAAATCGTCCAAAATTTTAATTTAAGATACAATGGAAAATTGAAAATGTAAAATAAAATAAAATTAACGATTTTACAACTTTGCCTTTTTCTTTTTACTACTAGAGCTTGTTATTCTGTTGGGTTCAAATCCCCCACTTGCCAATCTTATAAATGATATTTAAAATTCAGATTTCAAGCTCTGATAGCAAAACAAGTTGATATTATATCCTCAGTTGCTCACTATCTAATAGTAAATGACACTTCTCTAATTGTTTTTCAATTTGATTTTGTTTTCTTATTAATATTATATACTACATGAGAACTGAGAAGAGAATGGTCACACTGTCATTCATAGTAATTGTGTCCTGAATCTGGTTTGGCAATACTTCATTCGGAGTATTTCGTGGCTAATTTGGTTTTAAATTTGCTGTTGATGGAGATGACGTAGATTTGTCTAAGACACAAGAGTTTATTGTGGTAATGAAAAATCCACTTAAAGCACACATTTCTCCCAGATTTAACACTACTAGCAAACAGTAAATCAGCAACGGATTTCAAATCCGCTAGATAAATTGTTACTTACCGACGGATTTAAATCCGTCGCTAAGTCGCACTAATTAGATGGCGGAATTAATTATAATGAGCCTTCAAGGAGAATACCACTAAAATATTATGCTGTAAGAAGATTTTGTTCATAGATGTTAGCAGATTTTCTATTGAATATAATTTGGTAACTTATCTTTTAGTTTTATTAAGGATTGGAAAATAAAATTTAATATTATGAGTGATGTTTACTTATTGTAACATTGATACGTATTGTTAAAGTTTTGATAGATCGGTTTTAACCGGAATGGTATACATAGCGAAATCGAAACCATTCCATATGTATTTAATTATCTGTTGATTTCTTGAAATACATTTTTCGGTAACTTATTTACACTTTTACCTATCAAGTTTTGATTTTTTTCTGACTTTTTTTATTTACAAAAAATACTTATTTTTTTTTAATTTCACAAATACATTTTTCGGTTTTCAATTTCGGTTTTCGGTTTTTTCGGTTAGGTCGACCCAACCGACTATTTTTCAGTTTTTAATATTAAGAGTGATGTTTACTTATTGTAACATTGATACATATTGTTAAAGTTTTGATACCAATTATTATCACGGTCGGTTTTAACTGGAATGGTGTACGCAGCGGAATCGAAACCATTCGATAGGTATTTAATTATGGATTTGATCAACAAACAGCAATACAGCAAAATAAACAGATAGCACAAGAGATTTACGTAATTTAGCAATTACGCTTACAGGTGAAAGAATCAACCTATACGCTAACCATAAAAAAGAATACAAAGCTAGTTAGTAATCCGGTCAAAACCGGTCATGACAATTCCGGTCATAAGAAGTAAAGCTAATGGCCATACATCTGTACCTTTCTAGATAAGAAGTACAGCTGATCATTTAACAGCATTTGTAGGATAAATTATAAAATAACAAAAGAAGAAAGATATATGGCCATTAGCCTTGAGAAATTTTAGAAAAAAAACCATAGATACTCATTACACTTGCAAATTAAAATGGTGATCACTTACATAATTCTAGCAATGGAAAACATTTCATTTATCCTTGCTGCACTGCTTTTTTCACTATCCGTAAACTCTGCCCCATAAGCAAAAACAAACGGCAATCGACTTTCCTTTGCAAGTGTCCACGCAAAAAGGGTCTTTCCCGTTCCAGGAGGTCTCGAGAGAAGAACACCTTGTCATGCATAAACCCCGATGTATTTTGTGTTCCCAAAGAAGAGCTACCAGATTATCAAATCAAACAATCTGCATGAAACATGCATCTATTTACTAAAGGCGTAAACAATTACCCGAACAAATTTCACCCTTCATTCATAGTATTGCATAGGATTGCCCATATATATCATTGATTCATCAAGAAGGTCCCAAACATCACCGCCGAGTACCACTTCCTAATACATTGATTTTGTTTCACCCACATCTCCATCAGGCTGGTACATAGGATAATCAGAAATGGCATGTACAAAATGAAAGCATCAATAGGAATTGTACATGGGATCAGCTGTAAAAATCTTCCAGATCTCCGCAGCAGTGGTGTTTTGGCCTCATCTCTCAATTGATAAACATGCTAAAACCGTTGAGTATATATTGAAAGATTTAGAGGTTTGATATCACTATTCTTAGTTCCTCACCATCTGAAAGTAACTTATTCCTCCCAGTTTCTTTTTTCAGCTAATAAACTACATGACACAAGAAAGGTCACACAGTCACAATAGTTGTACCAGTGTTTGCTATTACAATCCTTATAGCTAGGCACTAATTCTTTAATTCTAGGTATAAATACCATAATGTACATGTATCATGTATGTGTTACTCATAAAAAGTTGTCAGCAGTACGTACCATTTCCATAGACAATGCTCGAATGGTGTCATTTAGGCTGCCCTCCCATTCCCATTCATATTCGTACTCTCCTGTTTGAACTCGCCATAATTTTGATGTAGTTACAACTCCTTGAGCAAATGTCTCCATTTTGGGACATTCTCTAATGATTACTTCATCTAAAGATGAGACATTGAAGTTAAATCTACCAGAGCAAAAGCTTGTGAGGCGTGGCAGACTGTTGAGTTCAAAATATTTTAGCCGACTCAAATGGATCTCATCTTCTACTCCATCTGCTTCGCTAGAAATTATTTCTTGTATCATTTCACATTCATTTATAACCATTCTTTCAAGTTGCACAAGACTTCTTGCAGTTGCCGGAGTCATCAGATTTATTAAACCATGACATTTTGATACTTCAAGAGCTGTTAGATATTGAAAAGATACCGAGGATGAAATTAAAACTTCCAATCTACCACATTCCACTACTTTAAGCACTTCCAGATGTTCAATAACCAGGGCTAGTCGCGAATCTTGCTCTATCAGGTGCTTAAGATTTGGCAGCTTCCACAGCTTTAGCCATCTTAAGTGTGCAAGAATTTGGTGGCCAGCTTCCACTTCACCAATGGTTATTTCTTCCAAAGAAGCATCTGTAAGAATAAGCATCTCCAGAACTCGGAGAGTATGAAGGAAGTTAAATAGCAAAACTGGTTGTTCGCCAGGAAAACAAGTAAGCTGAATGGCTTTTAGTCTGCCCAAGAATGGGATTCCAAATCTTCCAGACCATATATCTTTCACTGCGTTCCATTCTACTCTCAGTTCTTCTAAGTTTGGGAATGCAACCTAAAGACAAAAAACAATGTATTCAACAAAAGAAATAAGCTGATTAAAACAATAAAATAATCTGAACTGCCATGATATTTCATACTTCAGGATAATATATGGTTTATCAATTACTTCTATAGTTCTATTAAATATAAAAGTAAAGTGATGTTAAATCTATTTATTTTAACGTACTTACTATATTTGAAATTTTAGTGGACTTAACTTAAAAATAAGTTAAACTAAGGTATCCTATAAAAAGAGTAGGCAGTAAAATTTAATTTGAAATAAATAAATATAATATGTTATAAATACAAAAATGCTATATGGATTGAAAACGGAAATGCTAAAATACAAAATGGCCAAATGGAAAAAGCAACATAATTTATTTTATAAGGTTAATGTCATAAAAATTCACAAACTTTACACCTTTTCTCAATTTAATCACGACTTTTAAAAAGTGTCATATTTGGGCCCAAATTTTTGTTTTTCCCAAATCGATACACAGAGTCATAATTTCTCCAGTGCAATTTACTGAGGTGGAAGTCATTTTTCATTATGACCCTGTGTATCGATTTGTGGTGTCCAAATATGACACTTTTTTAAAGGCGTAATTAATTTGAGAAAACGTGTAAAGTTGGTGAATCTTTATGACATTAACCGTTTATTTTACAAGGATATTTTTTAAAAATCGAAATTTAGAAATTAAATGCATTTTTAAAATGAAAATGAAATGCCAAGATGCAGAACAAGTATATGTAGATAAAGAGATTTAATAATTAATTAACCTGAAAATATAAAAATAAAATTAATTTTGAAAAATAGAGCAACTAATTAAAATTCATACCATATTGAAAGAAAATCTAAGGAGTGAATGAACTGACCTTGCCACCAAAAATAGGTGGAAATAGAATATCCATGCCAAGTGTTCCACGGTCTGCTTCAACAACTATGCTTGATTCTTGCTGAGTTGAAAATGTTGAAGAAAACAAATTCATATTTGGACAGTCAGTTACATCAATGTATGTCAAGGATGGGCACTCGAGAACTTGATTTGCAGAGTAAAAACTTAACAAACTTGGCAAACACTCGAGAGAGATGGTCTCTAATGAAGGAAATATAATCTTATCTTCCAGAGTTAGTTCCTCGTCTCCTGTTGTTATGATATGTTCCACCAAAGAACTTCTCTTTACTTCCAAATACCAGAGGTTTTCAAGAGAGAGAGCTATGGACACTGTAAATATATGGGTCAATTTGCTGCAGTTTTGGACTTTCAACACTCTTAGCTCTTTTAAGCTCAAATTATCCTTGTTCCACACATGCCTCAACCTAGGCAAATCAATCAAATGCAGTTCCTGTAGACATCCCATAATACCCCATTCATTAGAATTATCAAATACTTGTTCTACTGAAGTGCACTTCTCTACAACCAGCTCTCGCAACCATTTCAAATGCCGCATATGATTTAGTGATAAAGCACTTGAGAAGGATGCACATTCATCTACCACCAACTTTTCTATTTTATTCAAGTGCTTGCACGGAGATGGACCGTGCCAGTTCTCTTTTAAGATGGGAAATTTAGAGAGTTTCAACTCCTTGAGTCCATGAAATCCAACCTAAAAAAATAATGAATATACTGTTAAAATGATATGAGAAAAATAATACTCAAACAAGACATTAACCAAACCCATACCAATTGCAAGTGTGATGCCTGAATTGTGGCATTGAGATCGCCATAATTTTCACATTTGAATTTACAATTTGGGAATTTGACACAATGCAGCTTTGGCGTTCTCAAGACTCCTGGACAGAAAATCCTCATATTGGGGCAACCTAATACAATCACTTTTTCCAGAGATGGAAAATTAAAGTTGTAACTGCCAGGACAGAAGCTACTCAGGCTATGTAAATCTTCAAGTTCTATGTTTCTTAATTTACTGAAAACAATCTCATCTGTTGTCTTGTCTTCTTCACTTTCCACTATTTCCATCATCATATCACAAGATTCTACTCTCAATCTCACAAGTTGCACCATACTTTTGGCCACGGGTAGCGGTACGAGGCTCATCAATTTATCCAAATCTCGTACTTCTAGAGTTGTTAGATTTTCGAAAGCAGCATAATGATGGTAACTTATTCGTGGGAGAATTACGGCACCATCATGTCCTTCCAAAAAGAATAACTCTTCGAGAGATGAACTACCGACAGCAAGCTTTTCCAGATTAGGCAATCTTCGAAGAAAATCAATCAGACACAAACATGATTTTCTTGAAACAGAAATCAGCTCCACAATTTTTACTTTGGAAATAAATTCACAGTCTACTATATTACTGGTGGAGTTGCTGTCTAATGACAACTCTTCCAAATTGGGAAGTACCTAATACACAAACAACTACTCAGAAAAGAATAGGAATTCAAAAGTCAAATTATGAGCAAGAATGACCAGTTTTAGATAATTTAAATGAGAAAGGACTTAACAAATTAACTGACCTTAAGGCGGTCAACAGGTGCATTTTTTTCGATATCAAGCTCTTCCTTTCCCAGCCTTATCTTCCTTCCAAAATCTATCTTCAGATTTGGACAGTCATGTATGCTAATCTTCGTCAATGAAGGACAAATGATCTCAGACACTACTTGTTCCTCCATTTCGATTATTCCTTCCATCATGAGACAACTTTTCAGATGTACCTCTTGGAGTTTAACAAGAAACAAGGACACAGTCTGAGTAAATGCATACTTCAAGCTGTTACAGTTTTCCACTTTGATCACTGTAAGGTTCCTCAAGTTCAAAATTTTTGTAGGATCCTCGTTCCATAAACTTCTCAACATAGGTAGGTCGCTTAAGCGCAATTCACGTAATCGAGGCAGCAACCCAGCTCTTACTATAGACATTCCTTCCAAGTCGAATACTTCTTCTATTGATCCACACTCTCTTACTTCCAATGTTGTTAGCTTGTTCAATGAGTGCAGCAGATTGGCTGATAGAGCTTTTGCCAATGATGCACACCCATCCACTGTCAGAGATTCTACATCGAGGAAGCGCCGCCACAGGTGCTTGTCATGCCAATGCTCTTTTAGAGCCGGAAACTCGGACACCTTGATACGTTTTTCGACCTATTAATACCAGACATTTGATGTTTTTCACGTAAGAACATAGTTAGGGATGACAAAGTAACACTAACACATTTAAATTAAAGAGATTAGAAACAAATACACACCCCTTGTGGTAGGAGACGCTCCACAAACAGATATGAGATGGTGGCGTTAAGGTTTCCCTCCCAATAGTGATTACCCTGTGAATTTTTAGACTTTCTGACTGATCGTAGCTTTGGTGTGCTCAAGACTCCGGTAGAGAAAATCTCCATCTGAGGGCATTTGTAAACTAATACTTCTTCTAACAATGGGAAACTAAAGGCTTGATTCCCTGGGGTAAAGCTGGTGAGACTAGGTAAGCTTTGAAATTGCAAACTTTTCAATTTGCTAAAAACCACCTCATCCTGTGTCTCATCTCCATCGTTTTCCACCACTTCAGTCATCATACCACAGTTATCTAGGCTCATTTCGGTGAGGTTTACCATAGTTTTTGTTGTCGACATAGTAAACAAGCTTTCCAACTTCCTACATAGACTTACTTTTAGAGTCACCAAATTTCGGAAGGATGATGCTGATTGCACTATTTTGCTTAAACTAACACAACTCTCAATTGTGAGAGTCTCAAGGTATTGAGTAACTGGTTTCAATCTGGCGTCTTGCTTCCATATATGCTTTAATTTACGGGCATTAATTATGAACAAATGTTTTAGCGGAACATAAACTGCATCCTCATCTGAGAATAGCTCTTCTAAAGAACCTTTGTCAACAACAAGTTCCTCCAGACTGTGTAGTGTTTTGAGGAAACCAAACAGAATGATGCTTGATTCGGGACTTAAGGATTGCAGTCGAAGTACTTGTAATTTGGAAAAGCAGTTGGCAGGATATTGACCAATCTGTATTCTCAGCAAATCCTTGTGGTGTAGTGTCAATTGCTCCAAGTTCTGATTGAGCTGCATGTGGCAAGAGATCAAAATTTTAGAAAATAAATAGAAGAAAAATAAGCAAACCTCTATCAGAATTTATTATTTGATTTATTTTATATTTTACTGATAATGAATAATTTACAAAAAGTTGGTATTATACTACGTGAATGTGATTCATCAATATATGTATTCTTTTAATATTCTATTATTACATTAACATTAACATTAACTTTTAATAATGACTAATAATAATTCATATATTTTATAAAAATAAATAACAGAAACATTAATTTTTATAAAAAAATGTTATAAATGAAAACCAGTCTTCTATGATTGACATTTACCCCTTTTATGCTTATAGAGATTCTCCAAGCAATTTAAGCTTCGATTATGCTCTATTCAGTCATCAATCATCATCAAACGTGATCCAAACACTGGTTTGCTTTTTTACTATCATGTTTGATGCCTAAATTGTCTAAGGGTTTTTCTCCACTTAAAGTAGTGGTAAAAGTAACATAACTAAACCACTGACTTAACATAAATATAAGCAAAATTTTGGTATTATTTCCAACAAATGTCCATAGTTTTTTTTTTTTTAAATAAACAAACGTCCATAGTTGTTGTGCTAATTTTAAATGAATCTAGATTTTGGATATGGAGCTCTTGAATCAAGTTAAATTTCCATTTCAACTTTATAGGTTCAATATAAATTATAAAAAATAAATATAATTATAATTTCAAAATTTAAAATTTAAAATTTAAAATTTAAAATTATCTTTATGTTAATCTAATTATTACAAAATATATAAGGCTAATAGGCTGAAAAAACCCTGACCTTTTTTTTTATTTTCAATTCCACCCCGATATTGCAATTTTTTCAATTTTACCCTATTTTGCATTTTTAGTTTTCAATTGCACCCTGAGGCATTCAATTGAACTCTTTTTATTTGGCTAATATTCAAAATAGATACTTTATATTTATCAAAAAATCTAAATACTTTTTAAAGTTATAAATTATACAAAAAAGCCATCTTCTCAATAAAATAAAAATAAATAAATTAAATTTAAATTAATTAATTAATTTTTTTTAAAAATAAAATTGGGAGGAGAGAAGCTCCTCACCGGAGGAGCAGATCTGCTCCTCCGGCAAGGAGGAGCTCCTCCGTTGAGGAGCAGGTTGCTCCTCGCCTGAGGAGCTTCTGCTCCTTGCCGGAGGAGCAGATGCTCCTCCAGCAAGGAGCAGCCGGAGGAGGAGCAGCTGCTCCTCCCAAAATTTAAAAAAACTATATTTTATAATTAATTAATTCAAATTTAATTTATTTATTTTTATTTTATTGAAAAGATGGCTTTCCGGTGGTTTCTGATGGTAGGTGATAAGCGGAGTTTGGTCGATTGGTCCGGTGATGGTAGGTCCGATGAAAGCGGAGTGAGGTGTATTAAAAATTAATAATGAATTATAATTAAGATTTTATTATGGATTTATTTGAAACTTTTTTAAGTTTAAGGATTTATTGAATTTTTTCTATATGAAAAAAGTATGAAATGATCCATCAATATATTTGTTTTATATATTTTAATCCTTATAATAAGAAAATTATTTTTTTTTTTTATCTCAGGGTGCAACTGAAAATCAAAAATGCGAAATAGGATAAAATTGAAAAAATTGCAACGTCAGGGTGGAATTGAAAATTAAACGAAAGGCCAGGGTTTTTTCAACCTATTAGCCAATATATAAATATAAAAGTCAAGTAAATTAACCATAAAACTGGTGGCTAAAAACTAAAGTAAAATTAATGAAGGAATGCATGCAATGTATGCAGTGTATTATATTTAAATATTTATCCATGAACCATAATTTGAATCAATTTAAATTCATTAATCAATTAAATTCAAAATTAAAGTTCCGATATTTGTTTCTAAATATCTAGTAAATTTATTAGCCGCATAGATGAATTGATAGGAGAAAAGAAATAATTACCTTTTCAAACATAAAAAAGGGTTGAAAAGAGACATTGCGTTGGCTGCCTCCTCTATGTGCTTCTTCTTCTGAACCAAACATGATTGCGCTGTCACATTCAATTAACCTCAAATATTTCAACTTTGGCCACTCGGCACTATGCCTCCCCGAATAGAAACTCTTTAATTCCGGAAGCTGATCAAGTATAAAAGAAGTGAGTTGAGGAAACTTAAAATAAAGGTCTGATCCTGCGCTTTCACTTTTCGCTGCGATTTCCTCTACTCCGCATCTTTCTATTGATAAACTTTGAAGCTGAGAAAGGCACGTGGCTATGGACGTTGGAAAGATATTTTTCAGCGCGTCACAGCCATAAATTGCCACAGAATGTAGTTCTTGAAAAGTAAAAACTGTTGGTGGATCCTTATTCCATATGTTCTTCAGTTTGTCAAGGCCGGTAATTTGCAATTCTCTCAGCTTAAATTCTCCCACAACGTCTGTGTCTTCTTCAGCATTCGACTCTTGGAATTTAAATATTTCTTGCAGTGAATCACAATACCCAATCCTCAACTCCTCCAGTGTATGGAATCGGGGCAAGTCGTCAGGTGGAAAAACCATTAATAGACTTGGACAATGACGAATTTTCAAGGCTTTTAACTTGGAGAAGGAATTAGGCATGAGCTGACTGTGCCATATGTTTGCCAAGTTACCCATGGATTCAAGATGCAATACCTCTAACTTAGGAAACATAACCTGAAATGCTAATTCCAGTTAGTACAAATAATAACTGCAAACATGAAAAACAGAGACATGAGAGACAAAAAGAGAGCGTCACCATTCCATTAAAGAGAGAGTTCTTCTTCTTCTTCTTTTTTGAGAATTTGTCTGCCTCTGAGTTGATTTGTTGGGTACCGGCAATGAAGGTAGTGAAAGCAGTGCAGTTGAAAATATACAATTCTTTAAGAGACTGAAAGTCAGTTGGATGCCCAGTGCAGAATCTCCTTAACTTCCGAAGATCTCCAAGCATCAAGATTTCCAATTTAGGGAAACATATCTTTGCCGTCTCCTCTTCATCATCTACAGAGTCCTCTGTGACAATTATCTCTTCAATGAGCTTACAATCTCGTATGTCGATTTGTTTGAGCTGTGAAAGACTTTTAACCATTGAAGTTGTAAATAAATGTTGCAAATTCTGGCACTTCTGAACAATCAAGGTTGTTAAATTTGAAGATGTGATGGAGAGGTGGTCTTGCCATATCTTTTTGCAACAAACTGATGTTATAGTAAGATTCTCCAAGTTAGGAAGAGAAACCTGCAAATAGGATTTTCAGTAAGAAACAAAATTAATAATCCTTAGTTTGATGCTACATAATTAAATGAGTGTATAGTTGCAGTGTAAAGAAAATGGCAAAATTATTTATTAAACCATAATATATATATAGATATAATCACTTATATTTTTCTTTTATCAAGTTTAAACATAAAAAAAATTAATTAAATTTATTAAGTTCTGGTTCGCTTCAGTTTGAAAATTTATAAATTCAATGTGATTCAAATTCGATTCAAAAAAAATGGTGCAAAATCGAGCTGACCGAAAAAAACTAAACTAAAACTTGAAAAACAAACATTTGGTTATAAAAAATTAAATTTCTCAAAACTCTGTTCGGTTGGTTTGGAACCAAAATAAATTATATTTCAAAATCAAACCGATATATAAATATTGACTTTTTTAATTTCTAAAGCGAACTGAACTGAAATATATTAAATTTAACTGACTTCTTAAAATTGTTTTGGGTTTTATTAGGAAATTGTATTTTGAACTTATTTAAAAGAAAATTATAAAATAACAAAAACAAAAAAAATGTTATGGTCTAATAAGTATTTATATAATATTTTTTTAAAAAAAAATTATTGATTTGTTGACTTTTTTGAAAGAAAATTTAGTTTAAAGATCAAACTGAATTTTATTTTTGACAATCATAGCCTTTGTTGACTTTTTTAAAGTCAATGAGAAATTAGTAATTACAATCTAACCTCATGTTTATGTTTGTTTTATTAGTGATTAAATATCGGACCAGCTAGTTGTCTGGACTAAGCAACGCAGAAAACTAGAAATCTGGTGCAACCAGATCAAACTGGTGGTTGATTGAACAGTCTAAACAGCCGGTTGAACCGGTGACGGATAAATCAGTCGCTAATTCTTAAAAAAAATTATAAATTTTACTCAACCGGTGGTTAAACCGAAAACCGATGGCCTCACAGGTTCAGTTTTTAAGACACTGTGTTTTATCAAAATTTACTTAGGAATGAGAATGTGATAACATCTTCAATGAGAATTTTCATTCCTTCCATCACCTGGCTATCGGAATGAACTTTTCATTCATACTAGAATCAAATCAAAATTTAATAAAAATTATAAATAAATAAAAACATAATTACAAAAATATCTCAAAACATAATGTAATATATATTATTTATTTATTTTAATTTAATAAACAAATAAATTAAAAAATAATTTTTTTCAATTAATTTTTTAATTTTTATCCAAAATTATGTATTGATAAGAAATTTTAAAAATTAATTGAATCTCATTCCTAGGGTTTGTGAAAAAATGAACCAAAGAATTCGATTCTTGGGTTAAGTTTGGACATAAAATAAATTTTGTTAAGTTCTAATATAAATCGAATTGAAAAAAACTAAAAAATCAAATCAATCGATAAATTCAGTTTAGTTTGATATTATAAAAATTTGGTTTTTTGGTTCATATCGCTTTTGGTTATAATTTTTTTTATTACCTTCTAATGTAAACCATACCGAACCAAAAAACAATGAACTTAGGGTGTTTTTATCAAAATGAAATTTTTTCTTACGATATTAGAATTTGTTTGAATTGGCTTAACCATTACTAATTTCAAATGTTTAATTGGGTAGAATTTTAACTAAATTCCATTTAACACAAAGAATAAACTTTGTTTAAATTAATAAGAAAATGTTAATTTATAAAAATGATTTTACAAAATTAATGAAAATATTTATTCACAATTAACTATAGTAATAAAGATGAATGGAAACTGGTGTTCTTTTATATAATATAGAAAAGAAAAGAAATAAATTAAAGAAAAAATAACCAATAGCAATTTAAAGCATACAAGTAGGTGTACACGTCCAAATCCTTTTTTTAAACCTGAAAATCTGCGAAATGTTGCACTGGAAAAATAGATTCTGATACAAATATAATGATGAGACAAAAATCATCTCAAATTGCTTTCATGATTACATTGAATTTGAATATTTAGTTTTACCATTTTGTTTAGAACTGATGAAGAAAACTGTGACATTGCTGATAATGTAAAGAAAACTCTAAAATGTTTAATGTATGGCTTAGCAAATATTTAGCAGAAGTTTAGGAAAAGTTAATAGAAGTTACGGTTTTAGTTAGTTGTTGTTGTGTATTTACACATAAAGAAGTTAGCAATTGAAAATGCCAAGAGCTTAGTGTATAGACATACCAGTCTGTTGAAAAGTGTCAATGGCTCAGCCTCTGATGATACACCTTCCTGAAATGCTGGATCATCAACTGATAACTGTTTGTTGCAAAAGCTTCTGAGCCGTGGTAGATCGTTTAGTGTCAAGGAGCGTAGCTGGGTCAACTCAAAATTAACAATTTCTTCCTGCTTACTGCAAGATAACAAAAACAGAGTTGTTAATCTCTTACAATCTCTAACTTCTAAAATTTTCATTTTGCTGAAAGACCCTGCTGTTGGCCGACCATTACAAAGGTTCTCCAAGCTCATCAGATTATTCAGAAACAATGACTGTAGATTGGGAAATGCCGGACATGAAGACAGCTTTGTTGAATCGACAAAATGTTGAATCACAGGAACATTCCGGACATGAAGATACTTCAATTGCCGGAAGCCATCCCCATCAAGGTCATACAACACATTCTCAGTTCCTCCCACTTCATCTAAATATAGATCATCAGCTTCCTTCAACAACTTTAGTACCCCGGGCTCAAAATGAATGTTTGTTTTGAACTTGAGCTCCAGCGTTCTTTCGGATTGTTCATTCATTCTCGAGTTCCGTACATCTCCTATAACTATTCTGTAGTTTTCCAACACTTTAAAACTAAAGAAGAGAGACTTTGGTATCATCTTGTGATCTAGAACTTGCATTTCCAGAACTGTCAGGCGAGACAAATGCTCCAACTCTTGAAGGCTTGCGTTACCTTCGGCCTCCCACTCTTTAAAGCCGTTGCCCAAATACAATTCTTCTAACATGGTCAACTTTGATAAGACATAAGCATGAATAACTTTCAGTTTCGAGCAATTGCTCAAATCTAGAATCTTGAGCCGAGTTAATTGTTCTATTTCCTTGGGCAGCTCTACTATATAGGCGTCAACAAGACTCAAGATCTTTAGTTGCCTAAGCTCTCCAATGATAGATAAATTATCTAAATGGCAACGGTGTAAACACAAGGTTTGCATGTTTGTTAAGAAATTGATGGATGAAGGAAGGCAATCAAAATGCATTCCTGTAAAATCCAACACTTTGAGTTTCGTAACTCCTTCGAAAAATGAATTAGAGACTTTCAAAGAAATATCTTCAGTAAGGAGCAGCAACAGCTCTGCATTTGGGCATTCAAACTTCAAAATTTCCGAATCAGATCCAGAAAATTCTTGGAAATCACAGAAGGGCAAAGAAATTTTAGCGCAATCCTTATCCGGCAATTCCGTCAATGTAGCACCACTTCGACAAGTAAATGCATGTTTCTCTCCGCATGCAATAGAGAGAGCAGCATCTCGAACGATGTCGTGCAATTTGACATACCCATACATGTCACCTTTCATTAACAAGCAACAATCTTGAAGGTCGTTGATCAGCTTGTACACTCTTTTCCTTGCATCCTTGACAGTAGGTCTCTCTTTAAATAAACCGAGACCCATACTGCATCTCAACAAGTACTCTGTTTGAATGTTGGATTGACCACACAGCGCACAAAGCAAGAAAAATGATTTGATTTCATCACCAATCAGTTTCTTGTAGCTCGACTTTAAGGACTGGTGCACTTTCAAGTCTATTTCTTCATCCTTAAAGTCGGATAGTTGCTGCAACTTCTCCTCCCAGATTCCTAACTCCTTACTATTCCGCAAGTCCCCCGCAACAAGTTGAATCAGAAGCGGCATTCCTGCACATTTTTTGACAACTTCAATGGCAATAGTAACAAATTCTAGATCCTTAGCATGAGTCACAACCTTTGCAAACATACTGCAAGCCTCTTCATGAGTTAGAACTTGAAGCATGAATTCTTTTTCTGCATCCATCTCATTTACTAATACACGTTTCTCTCTTGAAGTCAGCAAAATTTTGCACTCTTTGCCATCAGCTCCGGTCGGTAATCCTATTTGATGTAAATCAATTTTCTTCCAGATATTATCTAGAATTATAAGAACCTTCTTATCTTTGATCCTCTCAAACAGATGACTTGCACGGACAAGTCTATCCTCCACGTCGAAGTTCACACCTAAGACACCAGCAATTATTTTTTGAATTTCTCCAAGTTCAGGTTTTTCAGATACGGCAACGAAAACCACATCATCGAACAGCTTCTCTGTCAAAGCGAGACCATGGACCTCCTTTGCTAGTGTGGATTTCCCCACACCGCCCATTCCCCACACTCCAACCCTGTTGAGATTAGGATCCTTAAGAGCCTCCATAACTTGCTTCAGAATGGACAGCCTTGATTCAAGTGCTTCAAGGGTAAAAACAGATGGATCCACATGCTGCTGACGTCGGGGACGGTGGGAAATTGGATGAAGACCCGCTTCCTGCTGATCCAGCTGATCAATTGCGGAAGCTTTCTCCTCAGCTTTCTTGCTCAGCTGGTACCGAGTCTTCAAACTGGGACACAATCCGGCGAAACATCTCATCCTGGCTGCTTCATGTTCGGCATTAACGAGCACCTGGGCCTCTTGAATGGCTGTTCCTGAATGGGACAGCCAGTTTCGAACATTCTCGTAGACAACTTCCCCATTTCTTTCAGCGTCGCCAACGGAGTCCTGCAACCTGTCTCTTTTGTCCTTCAATTTGGCAGTCAAATCATGAAGGCTCCGAACCTTGGTCTTGAAGGTGAAGGGATAACTGATACGTCGTTTGATGGGGAGAAGAACATAGTGTACAAAAGGGTCCTTACAGATTTCAATGAACGGGGAAAGAAAGGTTTCCAGTATTGCAGCCATAATTCTTTTGAATGCAAGTAATACAAGGCAAAATGAGAAACAGTAATTTCAATGAAGAAAAGATGGAGAAAACGAAGAGAATGGTAGCAGTGCCCATCATGTGCCACTGCCATTAATGACGCCAACTGCATTGCAAAGTCAACTATTAGATTTGAAAATAAAAAATACTTCCAACTGAGAATAAAATTCAGGGGAGAGATCGAAGCCATTTAGGTTTTAAATAATTAAACCTAAATCCAAATTCAAGTGATTATTTGAAGAATTAGAGACAACGACAACAACAAATGACTTGAAATCCAAATTCAAGAGATTATTTGAGTACTGAACCTTTCAAAATCAGTATCAGTACCTTAATAGCAGCTTTCTTACTCTCCTCCGACTGGCTATTGACAAGGCTTTCACCGCCGTCAATGGAATCGACGAGAATGTTAAAACTCCAACAGTATTCAATCAAAATTTAACTAAAATTTACACAATACAATTTGTAAAGATGATCGGAAGATTAAAAGTTGACAAATGATAAAAGTTTAACATTTTTTAAGTTACACTATATGTTTATCTAGTTTGCTCCCAAATGGATTAAATGGCTACTTTTTCTGTTCCATGATGTACTCCTATTATATAGAAAAGTTACAAGTTTGACCTCACACAGTTATATGGAGTCCAGATTATGTTAACTTTTAAAATAAATTTAAATTATATTGAATTGAATTGTTAAATTAATAAAAAAGGAAAATTGTATATTAAATAGATTGCAAAATTTAAAATATCTAATCATAGCTTAGTCTAATGTTAAATTTATAATTATATTATATATAAATCTTATAAGAAAAATTAAAAAAAATGAAAAAAAAATGACAATATAAATTATCTAAAATGAAAATAAAGTTAATTACATTATATCAAATCGATATATTTATTATATTTTAAATAGTCCAAGGAAAGAATAAATTTAAACAAATATAAATTAAATATTATATAAACCTAATATACTTTATCCAAAGAAAAACATAGTATAAATAGGAGTATAAACAATTGTTATAGCTACAACCATGTATGAAAGATTTATCAAAATTATTATCATTTGTATTTTGACATAATCTAACTTATTACGACTTGTATCAATATCTATGTTGAACGATTGCTCGATTGAATCAACAATAGTGTCTTGGCAGAAGACATGAAGTTTGTCATGGTTATTGTAGAAAATCATATTTCAAATATGAAATTTGGAAGAATATGCGTGTTTCTCTTATTTATTTTAAAAAGCAAAGTGTTATATTGTATAAAAAAAGTTATGGATAACAAATCTAAAAATATAACAACTATATTAAACATGTTGATGCACTGAAAAAAAAAATCAAAACAAAAAAGATAAACAAAAAATAACCAAAAGATAAACAATCATAATGCATAGAAAATTTTAAAATTTATATTCTAAAATCCAATTTTATTATAATATATATATATATATATATATATATATATATATATATATATATATATATATATATATATATATATATATATATATATATATATACAAATACTACTCCCTCCGTCCCACTTTAGAAGTCCCATTTGACTTTACACACAGATTAAGAAAATATTAATTATTCTTATCTTTTCATGTTTTTTCATGTGTTGCCCCTATTAATGATAGTGGAATTTTCCATAAAACTCTTTTAAGATAACTAAAATAAGGGTAAAATGGGGTATTTAATGGAAAAGTATTCTAAAAATAATAATGGGACTTTTTAAATGGGACATCCCAAAATAGAATATGGGACTTCTTAAACGGGACGGAGGGAGTATGTATACTCTCCCTCCTTCCCTCCCTCCCACTCTCTTCATTTTTTTTCTCTTACTCTCCATCACTCCTTTTTCGAATTGTCGCCGTTCTATTCCGCTGCTCCACTAAATTCAATTTTAGTTTTTTCTTAGCTCGTGGTGATTATAACAATTTATTTTAGTTTCAGATTAAAAAATTGCTCTAGAATTTATTTGTATATTTTGTTTCTCTCTTTCTCTCTCTAAAGTATTTCTTGTAAATCGTGATTTTGAAGAAGGATTAGTAAATCAGTTTTTAATATTGATGGTTGATGTTTATTTCAGTTTGAAATTAATTACAGACAATTATTTCAATTATTAAGTCAAAAAATATGCAAAAAAATAATTTTTTTGTAGAAAAGCGGTGCTTTGATTATCATAACTCTATCATAATAACGTTAATGATAAAATATGTAAAAATTATTTTATATTATACAATTATGGTAATATTTATGATATAGTTATGATAAATATTATGATAAAGTACGTAAAATATGTTTGCATTATACGGTTATGATAATATTATAATACAATTATGATAATTTTATAATATGGTTATGATAAAGGTTATGATAAAGTACGTAAAGTAATTTTGCATTACACAATTATGATAATATTATGATACAATTATGATAATATTATAATAAAGATTAATATATAAAAGGTTATGATTAAATTATAATAAAGTACTTAAAATAACTTTGCATATATAATAATGTTATAATAAATTTATGATAATATTATAATACTGTTTATGAAAATACTATCTAATTTTGTATAAATTATGCAAAAACAATGATAAGATTATGATAAGGTTATGATAATGATATGATAAAATCATGATTAAAAATGATAATGATATATGATAATATTATGATAAAATACGTAAAATAATTTTACAAAATAAGATTATAATAATATTATGATAAGGTTATGATGATGTTATGATAATAGAGTAAGATCATTAACTTTTAGACTCGGAGGGTAAAAAAAAAATTGGAAAAAACATGAGATATTTTTTTTTAATTTTTTCATGTTGAAATATATATATATATATATATATATATATATATATATATATATATATATATATATATATATATATATATATTATTTGTTAGATAAATATGTAAATTTCCCTTAATTAAAATGATTTAACGATAGTGGCGTATTCATAATTTTGTTATACATTGGACAAGAATATAAATGATATTTTTATTGTAATGTAATAAAAATAAATAAAAAGAAAAAAGAAAAAAATTTAAGATTGACATTTTTTAGAAGAATAGATAAGTATTTCTAAATGTTATATTAATTCTATTATTTGAAAATTTAAATTTGTGAAGTGAGTGATTTTGCTCTTTATACATATGAAGATAGTGTAGCATCTATATTAATTTTTGTAAGTATTTGTGTGTGCCAGAAATTCGAAGCTTAGAGTTTTGTCATATTAAAAGGACGGCCATATGGTTCTTTTATATTGTTTCTTTCCAGAACTCATCCTACAACAAAGACATGCATAAAAGTTGATAGAATTTATAGAAGTGCCCAAAAAAGTCGAACAAAATCGAATAACTAAACTGAGGTAACAAATTCGTTTTGATTAGATTCGATATCAGAAGAAGTTCTGTCAAATAAACTTGAGTGTTTATACTATGCAATAATTGTGCCATATTATATTTACAACAATTCTGGCTCCGTCACTAAACCAGAGGTTAATTAGGTCCGAAACGAAATCCTGATTTCGCCACTGTGCATATCCCTATATAAAAGAGTATGTAATATTCATATGGATCAGAGCAGAAACTATTTTAGTGGTAATAATGGAGTCATCAAGAGAAACACTTAAGATAAGAAAGTCGATGATAGTAGGCAGTGTTCAAGAACTGGCTAAAGAATGCCTCGTCAAGATCCCACCTCGCTACGAAAGATTTGATGATCAGGAGAATCCTGTGGTTGACGATGATGAGTCGTCTCTTTTATCGGTTCCTGTGATTGACCTCCAAAGATTAATGGATTCTGGAGATTTCATGGACGACTCGGAGTTGGAGAAGTTGCACGCTGCTTGCAAAGACTGGGGTTTCTTCCAGGTATTCTGGAAATTTTATACAGGGTAAAAAAGATAAAGATTATACTCCCTCCGTCCACAAAAGATAGACTTGCTTTTATTTTAGGCGTCTCGTCTCAATTTATAGGCTTATTTTCATTTATAGAAAGTAGTTAACTAGATAAATGTCTAAAATACTCTTAATTGGATTAGCTTTAGTCAACTAATTTAAGTGATAAATGGCTTTGATAACAACAATAATTAATGCTTTTTGATAGTTTCAATATGAAAAAAAAAATTATATATACTTTATGAGTAATTTTAAATTATTAATCAATAAAAATACATACAAAAGAGAAACGCATTAACTATTTAATAAGGATATTATAGGAAGTTAGTATTATTCTAACTAAATAAACTAAATTTCTTAATATGTGTGTAAATGAAACAAACCTATCTTTTGTGAACGGAGGGAGTATGTAATTTGAAAAGTTTTTTTGGGATCAAAGTAATAGTTTAATAAGAGAAAATAGAAATGAACTGATAAAAATATTAGAGAAAATAGAAATGAACTGATAAATAATCTTTTTAATAATTATTGATAAAATAAAAATAAAAACTATAAATTAGAGAGTTTATTGAAATAAAATTTAAAAAAAATATATTTTTTATATTTAGGTCTAATCACTCAAAATCTCTCCACCTTTAGTCCTTTTACAATTGCACTCTGATATAGGAATTTTTTTCAGTTTTATTCTAATTTGCCTTTTTGTGTTTTAATTGTATCCCAAAATATTAAATTGACATCTTTTCACTTAAAAAATAGTTTAAAATAATCCTTCATTTTTAGTTTATATTTTAAATAGATCCTAATGTTATTAATAATATAAAAAATGAAAGATTATTTTCAACTTTTTCTAAGTGAAAAACGATCAATTTAATTTGGAGTACAATTGAAATATAAAAACCTAAACTAAGATAAAATTGAAAAAATTCCTACGTCAAGATGTAATTGACAAAAAATTTAAAGATAGGGGGTTTGAGTGATTAAACCTTATATTTAAGATGTTTTTTTTAATAATTTAAGTTAATAATATTCTATTAGGTGGTGATATTATTCATTTTTGAGTTAATTAGATTTGGATGGAAGCAGGTAGTGAATCATGGAGTGAGCAATAAATTGGTAGATGGAGTAAAGTTAGAAACTGAAAAATTATTCAAACTTCCTTATGAGGAGAAGAAGAAATTGTGGCAGCAACCAGAATCAAATAATCCATCAGAAGGTTTTGGTCAGGCATTTGTATTATCAGAGGATCAGAAACTTGATTGGTCGGACATGTTTGCCATTTTCACCCTCCCTCTCTATATCACAAACAATTCTTTTTATGATAAGCTCCCTCCAAATCTCAGGTTCTTCTCTTTTAATTTGCTCTTGTTTTTTTTAAGCAAACGGGCTCTAATATTAGTAATCGAATAATATTTAAAAATTAACAATTTATACAATTTTGGAGAATAATTTCACCTGACCTCATGAGGGGTGCCGGTATTTTTTATACGGATCATTCAAAGTCTTAAATGCATTTTTTATTTGTGTATATATATTAGATATGTTTATTCTTTATGTTTGAAAATTAAATGGTTTAATCTTCTATAAATTTGAATTCAATCTTTAAACTAATAATTTAATGTCTAAATAAAAATTATATATATTATTGTGAGATTTAGTGAATGAATGACTTTAATTTATTTTTATATTTATCAATGTTTCAATTTTTTGAAGAATTTTTTTTTAATTTTAAAAACTAAATGAAATAAAAAAATTAAAAAAATAAGAGAAGTAAAAATTAAATAAATTGGTTTTATTATGTCATCGAATTTAATAAGTAATTTTTATTTATATTTGTACCAAAAATAAGTTAAAAAACTAGATTTAAATTTCAATTATTTTAGTTAAATCATTTAACTCAGTTGACTAACACTAAAAAGGAACTAAATAGTTGACTAAAACAAAAATAAAAGACTATATAATTTGGTTGTCAAATAGAAAAGACGAAGTGTTAATCATGTCATATGTGAAGCCCTGTAATTTTTTCTTTGTTTTTATGTATTTGTTGCAGGGAGATTCTGAAAGCTTACAGCACTGAAACAAAAAGAGTAAGCATGGAACTTTTAGGTTGCTTGGCAAAAGCATTAAAGATGGATAGTGAGGAAATGCAGGAGCTCTTCCATGATGGTTTTCAGGCGATGAGAATGAACTACTATCCTCCATGCCCGGAACCGGAAAAAGCTATCGGATTTACGCCCCATTCTGATGCTGATGCTTTAACTATTCTGCTTCAACTCGATCAAACTGATGGGCTACAAATAAGAAAAGATGGGAAATGGGCTCTTATCAAACCACTTCCAAATGCTTTTGTTGTCAACGTTGGTGACATCTTGGAGGTACTCAATTTTTCCTATTTCCAAAATATTTCTGTCTATATTTCTATTATATATTGTTACGTTTTTACATGTTTCCTTTTCATATACTTAGAAGGAAAGTCACCCGCAATATTTTGATTCCATTTCCATGTAACCTAGCCTATACATTGTTTTATTGACATTAAGGCAGAAAATTCAAATATTAGTTATATTTATCAATTTTAAAATATAATTTGTGGTGCCTCATATTTCATATTTTCTGTGCAGATAGTGAGCAATGGTGTTTACAAAAGCATTGAGCATAGGGTGACGGTGAATTCAACAAAAGAGAGGCTCTCGGTTGCAGTGTTTTACAGTTCCAATCTAGACTCTATTTTAGGCCCTGCATCCACTCTCATCAGTGCTCATAATCCGCCAATCTTTCGCCAGGTTACGACGAAGAAGTACTACGAGGAATATTTTGGTCGAAAATTGAATGGCAAGTCATTTCTTGATTCCATGAGAGTTGCAGATGTATAGTGTAATAGAAGGCAGCTTAACTTTTGAGGAAAGTTCTGTTATTTGTTTGATCATGAAACTGGCAAAGCAATTTAATTATAAAAATTTCAACTGCATAACACACTAAATTCACACATATCTCTCCACGACAAAGCAATTTATTTATAAAAATCACTAAATATATAAACAAGCGGGCGGAAAGACGATGATTTTCAGTCAAAGATCGGAGATCATCTTTTCCCGCCCAACAAATTTTCTGATCAAAACTCCATTCTCTTATTAATTCTTTTTTCTGTCTAAAATTGAGAGAGAGCACGTCTTATTCAAGAACCCACTATTTACTGATTTAATGAACCTACAACAACGTCAGGAGGGGGACGTGGCCGACCATCTTGTCCTAAAATACAAGGACGGTGAAGATCGACGTGGCAGCGAATGCACCTATACCTCCAAGTAATACAGACGTCGCCACATGCAAAACAATTGGTGTTGCTCGACGGCAGCACCAACTCCAGCTTGCAATGAGGGTGTCGGCGGTGGCCGGAAAACTGAGGCCACTGAGGGGCGCAGTGCTGGTGAGCTGCGAATTTACACTGACTCGCTCCGCATCTGTAATACTTAGAACCACCAGTTATTGGCTGACCACACACATCGCAGTCGCAGCTGAACCTAGGAATTATGGATCGCGACGTAAGATCTAGTTTGTGGTCTGCTCCCCGTACATGCCTGTAAGAGAAGATGCCAGAACTCATCTTCTGATTGCTTACTGAATATTGATGATTGATTTTATTTGCGAATTTGAAACGGGAAATTATTTAGACTTTTTATAGGGAAGCAATCTGTAACCTAACCCACCATTATCAGTCTTTGTTTAATGTTTTATTGACTAATTATTGCTTTTGTTTATCATATTTTTCTTCAAATTAATACTGGTTTCTCCGTACCTGCATATTTGTCTTTGTGCAAATGTAGAAGGTCATGGAACAAGTAATTTATTTTGGAGACACGGTTTTCAAAAATAGCAAACTGATGATCAAACATTAAAGTTTAAACCATAATAAAATAATCACTAAACTTTCATATTTATAATAATACTTGATAAATCACTGCCGCTTGGTCCGATCAGAGATACCTGAGTAGATAAGAAAATGAGCACAGAAGGTCAAACGAAATACCGGTGCGGGACACCGGCAATTTGCGCCGACGATCTAGTCAGTATTTTGTGGGGAAGAAAAAGAAGAAAAAGAGAGAAAAGAAAAAGTGTAGAGCAAAAAAGAAGTACTTTTTAGGGTTTGTCCATAAGGTAATTTATATGGTTTTATCTAGTACACGTATTCTCCAGTGGATCATTGTGTTACAAATTAGTGCAACTTACTAAGCTATTTTACTGTCATTTATTTACTGTTTTAAAGTCATTATCTGTTCCTTATTTCTTGGAATAGACTTGGTCAATAATGAGGTGTCATAGTTGGAGTCTTTTATGCAAGGTTGGCGAGATATTTTATTCCTTTATCTTAGGATAAGTTTGTTATCACTTGAATTTAAATACTTGAGTAATTTGCTGTATTGACAAGCTGAAATAAAAACAATATTTGATTCATTCTTCAGATATAAATCTACTTCTATACTTTAAGAATTTGTTCTGTTTGTTTTATGGTATCAGAGCTTGACTTAGGTTCTTATTAATTTTTTAACAGAAAATTCGTGTTATACTCTATGGAGTTTGTTAACGGAGGAAGTAACGCTAGCACACATAATGGTGTGGAGAAACTTGTGGGAACAAACTACAAGTACTGGAGAATGTGTATGGAGGCTTATCTTCAAGGGCAAGACTTGTGGGAACTAGTTGCTGGTTCCGATGCTGAGATTCCAGTTGATACTCCTGATAATTTGATACGCATATTTTATATAGGGTTTTTCCAAGTATTTGATATAGTATTATTGCATATTTTTGAGGATATTATGCTTGGAAAGGTGTTTATTTTGTAGATTTATGCGTATGGAGTGAAGCGTAGCAATTTGGAGCAAATTGGAAAAAAGCTGGAAAAAGTGCCTAGTTCCTCAAAAGTGTCTAGTTCCTAGGAACCAGGCACTATTGAGGAACTGGCCCGGATTACTTTCTGCGAATCATTTATGGCCAATTCCTCAAAAGTGCCGAGTTCCTAGGAACCAGGCACTATTGAGGAACTGGCCCGGATTACCTACGAACCTAAAAACGTGAAAATCCTTTTTCAACGCGGATTTGGATCCGATTTCAACTACAACTCTTGCAACGCATCAAGGACTCTTCCACTATATAAAGACATCTCAAGATCATGTATTCTATCTAGTTTTTTTATTATTTTCTATTTTACAAACAATTTATCTTAGATTAATTTCGTTTTAGTTATTAGTTTATTTTCAAGACTTAATTCTTCGAAGCTTTGATTCGAAGATTTGTGTTCCGAATAATTTCAGGTTTTTAATTCAAGTATTTTCTTTCATATTATTTAATTATGTTCATTACTTTTGAGTTATTGAATTCTTCAATTATGTCTAGATAAATTTATTAAATCTAGGATATTGTGAGTAGTATGGGTTTAATTCAAATCTAAAATTTAATATTCTATCTTTCTTTATTCTTGCAATTTTTATTATTGGGATTAATGCTTGTAATTACTTGATCACCAATTACATGATTAAAAATCGATTTGTGAGTAAACGTCATTAAAGCAAGTTGGTTGGAAAAGATAATAAGAACGTAGTTATAAAACATGAGTCCGTCCACTATGTTTGCGTTGCGTGGCATGTGTGGATAACTTTTCTTAATGCTTTGTTTATGATTGTCGGGTTATTTTCTATTATCCTCTAAGCCGTGACAGTAAGGACGATTCGGGGTAATCGGGTTATAAACAATAGGTTAGCATCGTCTACGAAATAGGGGGTTAACGAAGTTAGATCTATCCGCCATTGCAAAGAATAATTAAAGCTAGGATTGATAGAGATTAGAATAAAGATTTGAAGGATTGCCCATATGAAAACAATATTCTAGGTTTGCTTTTTATCATCGTATTTCCTTATTTTATTTTCAGTTTTAGTTTAATTAATTAAAAATCAAATCAATCAAATTCGTTAGTTCAAATAATAATTAGTTAACTATTTTGTTACTAGATTCAATTCCTCGTGGGTTCGACTTTTACTTATCATTATATTCCTTGATTTATCGATATCGTACACTTGCGATTTTGTGTATCAAGTTTTTGGCGCCGTTGCCGGGGAATTGATATTTATATCAATACAACTTAATTAATTATTGCTTTGGACACCTTTTATTTTCTGTTTTTATATTCAGTTTTCACGCTTTGGCGTTTTTGTGTTTTTGGTGTGTAGGTCTATTGTTGCTCTTTAGTTTATGCGAAGTTCAAAGGATAAGGAATTATTGCCTTTTAATCCCGAGATTGAGAAAACTTGCAAGAAACTAAATAAGCAACGGAAAGAGCGAATCTCCGCACAAAGGGCACTTCGGCGTATTGAGTTTACTATTGAACAAGAAAGTTTTGAGTTGAATTTTGACACATTCGAACTCGGAACAATGGAGGAAGATAGATCTCTCAAACATCACATGTTACCATCTCTTGATGACGCCACAACGGGCATTGCTAGACCTCATGTCGCCGCAAATAACTTCGAGATCAAGCCGGCGTTCATTCAAATGATCACTCACAACCTCTCATTCAATGGGTTGCCTAGTGATGATCCTTATGAGCATATTATGAGCTTCTTGGAATTATGCAACACCTTCAAAATGAATGGGGTACCAGATGAGGCAATTTATCTCATTTTATTTCCATTCTCTTTGAAGGATAAGGCCAAGAATTGGTTACAAAATTTGCCTCGAGGTACCATCACTAAGTGGGAAGATCTAGCTAAAAAGTTTTTGGAGAAGTTTTATCCTCCTTCAAAAACGGCGAAGCTTCGCATGGCTATTACCACATTTGCTCAACAAGACTTGGAGAGCCTCTATGAAGCTTGGGAACGGTTCAACGAGTACCTAAGGAAGTGCCCTCATCATGGAGTTCCGGATTGGCTAGTGGTAGAAACTTTCTTCAACGGGCTAAACGGAGCAACAAGGATGATGCTTGATGCGGCGTCCGGGGGGAGTTTTAGAGCAAAGGAGCCCAAGGAATGCAATGCCTTGATTGAAACCATGGCGGCCAACAATTATGAGCGGTCCTCAATTCGCAAACCGGTTGGAGTCCATGAAGTCGAAGCTATTTCAGCTTTAGATGCCAAGGTGGAAGCTCTAACCAAGAAAATCGACAAATTGGCGATTCCGCAAATTACATGTTGCCTTTGTGGTGGAAATCACGTCATGGAAGATTGTAGCATGAACAATGCTCACGTGGTACAAGGGATGGAGCAAGCCAATTATGTGGCTAATCAAGGAAGAGGCCAAAATAATCCCTACTCTAATACCTACAATCCGGGGTGGAAAAATCACCCAAATTTTTCATGGAGCAACACTCAAAATGTGGTGAGGCCTCCACCCGGATTTCAAACTCAACCTCAAGAACCAAGGAGACCAAGTTTGGAAGACATGTTAATGCAACACATGCAAAAGACCGATTCGCTTCTCCAAAACCAACAAGCTTCCATCAAATCATTGGAGAATCAAATTGGTCAACTAGCACTTTCCATGTCTACTCGCACCAATGGGTCTTTGCCTAGCAACACCGAGGTCAATCCAAAGGAACAAGCTAAGGAAATTACTTTGAGGAGCGGAACCATACTAGAGGGACCAAAAGTTCCTAATGAGGTGGTAATAGAGAAGGAAAGCGACAAGATCGGCAAGTCGGAAGAAAAGGGAGAGGAAGTAATTTTGAAGCCATATGTTCCTAAACTTCCTTATCCTCAAAGGGTGAAGAAAGTAGAAGATGACAAGAATTTCTCCAAATTTCTTGACATGTTCCGCAAGATTCACATCAACATTTCGCTTACCGAGGCAATTTCCCAAATGCCTAAGTATGCTAAATACTTGAAAGAAATCATCTCAAATAAGCAAAAATTTGATGATGTGGGAACGGTCACGCAAACCGAAGAATGTAGCGCACTCATTCAAAACAAGCTTCCTCAAAAGGCGAAAGATCCGGGAAGCTTCACTATTCCATGCATCATTGGCGAAACGGAATTTGGTAAGGTACTTTGTGATCTTGGTGCAGGCATTAATTTAATGCCTTTGTCTATTTGCAGGAAATTAGGTATGGTGAAGGAGATGAGGAACACTACCGTTTCTCTACAATTGGCGGACAAGTCAATTACTTACCCAAGTGGAGTACTTGAAGATATCCTAATCAAAGTCGATAAATTCATATTTCCTATTGATTTTATTATCCTTGACATGGAGGAAGATAAAGAAGTTCCACTCCTCTTGGGTAGACCTTTCCTTGCAACTAGCAAAGCCATCATAGATGTGGAAGGAGGTAAGTTGACCTTGAGAGTAGGTCAAGAAGAGGTAATTTTTGAAATGTATTCTTCTTTGAAATATCCCATGGAATATGAGGATTGCTTGCGTGTAGACATTATTGACCATTGTGTAGATGAATATGTTGATATAGAACATGAACCTTTGCATGATGTGATTTTTGATGATCATGAGGTGAGTCCTTGTGAAAAACATGGTAATGAAGAGCACATTTATGAAATACTTCATAGGGAATCACAACCGGCCTTACCATCTATTGCATGTCCACCTAAGCTTGAGCTTAAACAATTGCCCATGCACTTAAAGTATGTCTTCCTAGGAGATAACTCCACTTTGCCGGTCATTATTTCTTCATCTTTAAGCGAAGTGGAAGAAACTAGTCTTTTGCATGTTTTGAGAACTCACATTAAGTCCATAGGTTGGAGCATATCCGACATTAAAGGAATTAGTCCTTCTCTTTGCATGCATAAAATTCTCATGGAAGACTCTCACTCACCCACTATTGAGCACTCACGTAGGTTAAATCCTAATATGAAAGAAGTGGTTAAAAGTGAGATTATTAAACTTTTAGATGCAGGAATTATTTATCCTATCTCGGATAGCAAGTGGGTGAGCCCCGTGCAAGTCGTACCTAAAAAGGGTGGCACAACCGTCATTGAGAATGACAAACATGAGTTGATTCCCACTAGGAAAGTCACGGGTTGGCGTGTTTGTATTGACTATCGTAAGTTAAATAAAGCCACCCGAAAAGACCACTTTCCTTTACCCTTCATTGATCAAATGTTAGAACGACTCGCGGGGCACGCCTATTATTGCTTCTTAGATGGATATTCGGGCTATATGCAAATTCCTATTTCACCTCAAGATCAAGAGAAAACCACTTTTGTTTGTCCATATGGCACTTTTGCTTATAGGAGAATGCCTTTTGGATTATGTAATGCACAGGCGACCTTTCAAAGGTGTATGATGTCCATTTTTTCCGATATGATTGAAAAATTTATAGAAGTGTTTATGGATGATTTTTCTGTTTTTGGTTCTTCTTTTGATCATTGTTTAGCTAACCTCTCTCAAGTATTGCAGCGATGTGAGGAAACGAACCTTGTTTTAAATTGGGAGAAGTGTCACTTCATGGTGAAAGAAGGAATTGTTCTTGGGCATAAAATTTCTGAAAAAGGAATTGAAGTGGACAAGGCAAAGATTGAGGTGATTGAAAGTTTACCCCCTCCTATTTCGGTAAAAGGCATCCGTAGTTTTCTTGGACATGCGGGTTTTTATAGAAGATTCATAAAAGATTTTTCCAAGATTACTAAACCTCTTTGCCATCTCTTGAATAAAGATGTGACTTTTGAATTTGACAAAGAATGTTTAGGTGCCTTTAATCGAATTAAGAAGGAGTTAATTTCAGCACCTATAATCATCGCCCCGGATTGGAATCTTCCATTCGAGTTGATGTGTGATGCTAGCGATTACGCGGTCGGGGCTGTTTTAGGCCAAAGAAGGGATAAGCGATTGCATGTTATCGCTTATGGAAGTCGCACTCTCAATGATGCTCAAATGAATTACGCCACAACGGAGAAGGAATTATTAGCTATTGTCTTTGCTTTTGACAAATTTCGGTCATATTTGATGGGATCAAAGACAATTGTTTTCACCGATCATGCGGCAATCCGGTATCTTCTTACTAAGAAGGAAGCTAAACCTCGACTAATTCGTTGGATTCTTTTATTGCAGGAATTCGATCTTGAGATTAAAGACAAGAGCGGAGCGGAAAATCTTGTAGCGGATCACCTATCTAGACTTGAGCGTGAGGATGATCCAAACAATGAACCTCCAATCAACGAATCATTCCCCGATGAACAACTATTCGCCATCCAACATTCTACAAGTGAGGTACCTTGGTTTTCTGATTTTGCAAATTTTCTAGCATGCAAAGTTCTTCCTAATGACTTGACTTATCAACAAAAGAAAAAATTTATGCATGATGTCAAGCATTACTATTGGGATGAACCATACTTGTACAAGTATTGTTCCGACCAAATCATTAGGAGATGTGTGCCTAGGGAGGAGGTAAAAAGTATTTTAAATCATTGTCATGCTTTAGAATGTGGAGGTCACTTTGGTCCGTCTCGAACGGCGGCTAAAGTACTTCAAAGTGGCTTTTATTGGCCCTCGTTGTTTAAAGATACCCATAAGTATGTGATGTCATGTGATAGATGTCAACGAATGGGAAACATATCCAAGAGGAATGAGATGCCACTAAACAACATTTTGGAAGTCGAATTGTTCGACGTTTGGGGAATTGATTTTATGGGACCTTTTCCATCATCATATGGAAACATGTACATTCTTGTGGCGGTGGATTATGTTTCTAAATGGGTGGAGGCCATTGCTTTACCATCAAACGAGTCAAAACATGTGCTAAATTTTTTAAAGAAAAATATTTTTACTCGTTTTGGTGTCCCTCGCACAATTATTAGTGATGGCGGATCCCATTTTTGTAATCGCTATATGACCACTCTTCTTTCCAAGTATGGTGTTTCTCATCGTGTAGGTATACCTTATCACCCGCAAACTAGTGGACAAGTGGAAGTCTCTAATCGAGAAATCAAGCGGATCTTGGAAGCAACGGTCAACTCTTCACGGAAAGATTGGGCATCTAAGCTCGATGATGCTCTTTGGGCTTATAGAACGGCTTTTAAAACACCTCTTGGTATGTCACCATATCGAGGGGTGTTTGGTAAAGCATGTCACCTTCCGGTGGAACTTGAGCACAAAGCGTATTGGGCGATGAAATTGCTAAATTTTGAAGCGGGGGCCGTAGGGAAAAAGAGACTTTTACAATTGAGTGAGATGGAAGAGATTCGCCTTCATGCTTATGAAAACGCCCGGATATACAAGGAACGTACTAAAAGGTGGCACGACAAGCATATTCAATCTCGTGAATTCAAGGTTGGACAAAAAGTGCTTCTTTTTAAGTCTCGCCTTAGACTATTTCCGGGTAAGTTATCATCACGTTGGTCAGGTCCATTCACCATTACTCAAGTCTTTCCACATGGTGCAATAGAAATCGAAGGTACGGATCACAAATTCAAGGTGAATGGTCAAAGACTTAAAGTGTATCATGATGAAGGTGTTGATAACACCGAAACCGTTGCTCTTTTCGATTAAATGGGAGGTAAAGTCAAGCTATTGACTATAAAAGAGCGCTTTGTGAGAGGCAACTCACGTATTCTTCTTATTTTCTTCTTATTTTGTTACCTAGATTGTTATTTTATTTTATTCAAAAAAAAAAATTTATTTTTTTAATTTTTTTTTTAATTAGCAGCTCATGAGGAACTGCCGAGTTCCCCAAAACTGCCGTTCGGCAGTTTAGGGGAACTCGGCAGTTCCCCAGGCAGAGCTGTTCCTTGGCGAGTTCCAAGGAACTGCCGTTCGGCAGTTCCTGGGAACTCGCCCAGGAACAGTTCTGACGAGAAGCCAGACGAGTTCCTAGGAACTGCCGCCCGGCAGTTCCATGGAACTCGCCCGGCAGTCCCATCTGGGAACTCGTCCTGGCGAGTTCCCACCCCTGCCGAGCGGCATTATTGCCCAACTCGGCAGGCATTTTTTTTTCCCCCCATAGCTGTACGATTTTTTTGAATTTTTTTTTTCTTTTTTTTTCTTTTCTTTAAAACTTACCCACCCCTCTTCTTCTTCTCCAAACTCTTTTTCTCTTTCTAAAATTGAAAACCCTAGCTTTCTCTCTCTAGAATTAAACATTCTAAGCATCAAATTAACACTTTCCATCTTCAAATTTCTTCATTCTATCTTCAATTCTAGGTTATTAACCATGCCAAAAGTTAAAAGCACCGCCAAAGGAAAGGGAAAAGGAAAGGCTAACACTTCTAATTTCATTGAAGGGGAAGAAGTGGATGACTTTGGACCGGGTTTGGGAGCTTCTTTCCCCATCTTCTCCGAAGAAGAAGGTAAGCGCTTTAAAAGCCTTAGAGATAGAATTTTCACTATGCCTAAGTACTTTGATGATGTTTTGCTTGATAGATTAGGTTTAGCTAATGAATTGAACTCTTGTCTGAATAAATTAGAATTGCTAGAGTTTAGTAAGACTAAGTTTAAAGTTTATAGAGAGCTCTCTCTAGAATTTTTTACTTCGGTTTGTTTTTCGGCTAAAAATGGCAAAAATCTTTCGTTTAGAATGCGTGGAGTAAATTATGAGATTGATTATACTTTTATGCATTCTAATTTTTTTGTGCCTAAAAAGGGGATAGTTGATTATCCTAAGGGTTTTGATAGCGCTAATGTATGGAATTCGCTTTCGGATGTACCCGTTCCGAAAGGACAAAGAGGTTCTAATGCACTTATTAAAAACCATTCGATTCTCTTAGTCCATAAATTCCTTTGCCACACAATTTATGGAAAACGCGAATCAAACAAGGTTTCAAAAGAAGAACTTCTTGCTATAGCCCCTTTAGCATAAAAAGCCGCTCCTAAAGTTAATTTTGCTTATTATATTTTTCATACTTTTGTGAATATTGCGAATCATGGAAAGTACCGTATTGGCAACGGTCACTTTGTCACCGCTATTGCCCAAGCCCTAGGGTTGTTGAACGATGAGGCTTGGGTAAACGGAATGACAAAGTATGATGAAGAATATATTAGTCCTCTTTTTCTTAGGAGAGCGGAGTTACTAGATGCTAATGGGAATTTCAAGCCTTATGTTGAGCGAAAAGCGGTGAAGTTATCGAGAGGCGGACAAGAAGATGATAGTGAAGAGGAAGTAGAAGGTGATGACGGTGAGCCTAGTAACATTTCGGAAGAACATGTTGAGATAGGTAGGGTTCCAAGGCGTGAAAGGCGTGCGGGAACGGAGGAGATTCTTAGGCATGTTGGTGATTTGGAAGCATCTAACCAACTTATGGATACGAGGCTTACCGCTATGGATAACACCTTGCGACAAGTTGATACATCGGTGAATGAAATGAGGAGAGAGCAAAGGAGGGCGAATCGGAAGTGGGCGGCTTGTTTTCGCGCACTAAATGTTATGATTGACTCACCACCCCATTCTCCGGAGGCGTGAGGTATGTGTTTCTTTCACTTCTCAATATATTTTTTCTATTGTTTGATTTGGTTGTGGCTATCATTGAGGACAATGAAAATTTTTATTTAGGGGGTGATTTGTGTTGTTTAGTTATTTTCTGTTTTTAGTAGAATATAGAATTTTGAGAAAACTTTAGTTTTTGAACTTAGTTTTTGATTGTCAAAAAGTATGATAGTTCATTAATTGATCAAATGGAACTTGAGAAGCATGTTTAGATATCCCCGTGTCAAGTTGAAATTATGATATCATTAAGTTTGTTGAAAGTATTTGATTGAAATCATGAGCTTGGTTTTATTTTAATAATTTTTATTAACTTTTGAGCATAACATTTAAACACAAAATTCTATATTACTTGTGATTTAAAGATAGCCAAAATTTCAACTCTTATCAAAATTAATTTTGCTTAGGTTTTATTTGAGTTTTGTGAGAATTTTTGAAAAACTAATCACATGATGCTTTTTACAAACTAAACTTAAGAATGTGAGATTTTTGAGCCTAAAGTACCAATATTTTTTCTTGAGTGTGCTACTTGATATTTATTTGCTAGAACTTGCAATTCTAAATCAATTTGAGGCCATATGAGATAGGTGATGACATGAGTGTGATTTGTGCATTTAGAAAACCCTTTCCATCCCACTTAAAAAAACTACCAATTTCCCATTAGGATTAACCAAATTTGAGCCTAGCCTTTTCTTGTTATTATACACATGTTTACACCTTTTATCCTTCTTTTATTTTCCTCTTTTGATAACCCAATGAGTTAAAATTTTGAGCAAGAGAATTGAAAGAAAAAGACATATGTTTCACTAAACATAGTTGACAAGAAATTCAAAGATGAGCGAAAAGAGAAAAGAACCAAAGAGAAATTGAAAAGAAAAAAAAAACTTCTAAAAAGAAAAAAAAATATATAGAGCAAAGAAAAAGAAAAAAATTTGGTTTGAAAAAAAATTAGCAATTGAATTCTTGTTTTGGGCTTCATGAGAAAAATTAGTGATTGTATTGTCTTGAGATTGATAAAGAAATATTGTTTGAACTTTTAACTCATTTAACCTCATTTAAGCCTTAAATCCTACCTTGAACCTTAGCCCCATTACAACCAAAATTAAAGACCCATTGATTCATGTTGTCATTTATTTTCAAGTGGTAGAATTTTGTTTGAATTGCAAGCCTATGGTTCAATTTATATCATGATAGCAAGGAGTGAATTCATACCCCAAATACATGAGCGTATTGAGAGAAATCTTGTGAGGAAAAAGGTTTGTTTTAAAGTTTGAGTGTGGTTGGAAATTTAAAGTTCTTATGATGCTTTTTAACTCTTAGGTACTAATTGGTAATGATAGATTTGAGTTTTGTGTTTGATATTAAGTTATGGGTAATATTGATTTTTGTGAATAAATGTTTAGCTTGAGTTAATACACTTTATTAATCAAAGTTAAGGTCATTCGATTTCATGATATATTTCAACTTGTTATTGATCGCTTAATGTCAATTTTGTTCGGGGAAGTTTATTATGCTAGGATTGTGAAGTTTGATTTAATTAATGTGCTACTTTACTTGAGGACAAGTAAAAAACTAAGTGTGGGGGAGTTTGATACGCATATTTTATATAGGGTTTTTCCAAGTATTTGATATAGTATTATTGCATATTTTTGAGGATATTATGCTTGGAAAGGTGTTTATTTTGTAGATTTATGCGTATGGAGTGAAGCGTAGCAATTTGGAGCAAATTGGAAAAAAGCTGGAAAAAGTGCCTAATTCCTCAAAAGTGTCTAGTTCCTAGGAACCAGGCACTATTGAGGAACTGGCCCGGATTACTTTCTGCGAATCATTTGTGGCCAATTCCTCAAAAGTGCCGAGTTCCTAGGAACCAGGCACTATTGAGGAACTGGCCCGGATTACCTACGAACCTAAAAACGTGAAAATCCTTTTTCAACGCGGATTTGGATCCGATTTCAACTACAACTCTTGCAACACATCAAGGACTCTTCCACTATATAAAGACATCTCAAGATCATGTATTCTATCTAGTTTTTTATTATTTTCTATTATACAAACAATTTATCTTAGATTAATTTCGTTTTAGTCCTTAGTTTATTTTCAAGACTTAATTCTTCGAAGCTTTGATTCGAAGATTTGTGTTCCGAATAATTTCAGGTTTTTAATTCAAGTATTTTCTTTCATATTATTTAATTATGTTCATTACTTTTGAGTTATTGAATTCTTCAATTATGTCTAGCTAAATTTATTAAATCTAGGATATTGTGAGTATTATGGGTTTAATTCAAATCTGAAATTTAATATTCTATCTTTCTTTATTCTTGCAATTCTTATTATTGAGATTAATGCTTGTAATTACTTGATCACCAATTACATGATTAAAAATCGATTTGTGAGTAAACGTCATTAAAGCAAGTTGGTTGGAAAAGATAATAAGAACGTAGTTATAAAACATGAGTCCGTCCACTATGTTTGCGTTGCGTGGCATGTGTGGATAACTTTTCTTAATGCTTTGTTTATGATTGTCGGGTTATTTTCTATTATCCTCTAAGCCGTGACAGTAAGGACGATTCGGGGTAATCGGGTTATAAACAATAGGTTAGCATCGTCTACGAAATAGGGGGTTAACGAAGTTAGATCTATCCGCCATTGCAAAGAATAATTAAAGCTAGGATTGATAGAGATTAGAACAAAGATTTGAAGGATTGCCCATATGAAAACAATATTCTAGGTTTGCTTTTTATCATCGTATTTCCTTATTTTATTTTCAGTTTTAGTTTAATTAATTAAAAATCAAATCAATCAAATTCGTTAGTTCAAATAATAATTAGTTAACTATTTTGGTACTAGATTCAATTCCTCGTGGGTTCGACTTTTACTTATCATTATATTCCTTGATTTATCGATATCGTACACTTGCGATTTTGTGTATCATAATTATGAGCTACGGAGGAAATGGAAGATCAAATGCGGGAAGGCTCTGTTCGCTTTGAGGACATCAATTAGCAAGGAGTTCATCGATCACGTTCGTGATATCAACTCTCCAAAGCAAGTCTGGGAAACTTTTAAGAGGATATTTTTCAAGAAGAATACAGCAAGGTTGCAATTCTTGGAAAATGAACTAGCAATGACAACGCAAGGAGGTATGTCAATTTCAGAATATTTCTTGCGTGTGAAAAATATTTGTGCTGAAATTTCTGAATTGGATATGAATGAGAAGATCAGTGAAGCTCGTGTAAGGAGGTTTCTCATTCGTGGTTTAAAGATGGAGTACGCTTTCTATTCAAGGGTGGGCCATTCAACCATCAGTCGAAGAATTAGAGAATCTTCTCTCTAATCAAGAGGCTTTGGCTAAACAAATGGCCAAGGATTTTTCTGATCATGATTCTGTTCTGTTCTCAAAAGGAAAGCCAAATGGGAATGATGCAGAGGACAATACTAGCAAGAAAAAGGCTAGTAGTGACAGTCCACAAAATAGCAAATCTTTCAAGTGCTACCGATGCGGGAGAACTGGGCATATCAAAAGGTATTGTCGCGCTAAAATTTTCAAAGCAAATGTTGTTTGTGCAGATGAAGAAGATGATGAACTCAACTGGGAGCAATGTTTTACTGTTGACGAGATTGGAGGAAGAGACGCTGCTGCTTCAAAATCATTTCCGGACCATCCTCAAGTCAACCATGTCGATTACAAGCAGGAATGGATTATTGATTCCGGTTGCTCACACCATGTAACTGGAAATGATTCATTATTTTCGGAGCTGCGACAACATAATGGAGAACGTGTAATTGTCACAGCTGACAATTCGGCTTATCCAGTAGCGAAAGAAGGTGTTGTGGAGATTGGTGCTGACCAAGCAAACATCAAACTGAAAGATGTTTATCATGTTCCAGGTTTGAAGAAAAATTTAGTTTCAGTTTCTCAAATTACTAATTCTGGAAAATATGTTTTGTTTGGTCCAAATGATGTGAAGGTACTTGACAACGTGGGAAATATTGAAGGTGACGTTGTTCTTACTGGTGATAAAAGAGGCTCGTTATTTGTCCTATCAGTTGGAGAGGCATATGTAAAGAAAGCTAGTCAGACTGACAGTGCAGCTATATGGCATGCTCGATTGGGGCATTTGGGTTATCAAATACTGCAGCAAATCGCGTCACAGAAGTTGTTAGATGGTTTACCACCAATGAAGAATATTCATGAGAATGTGATTTGTCAAGGCTGCCAATATGGGAAATCACATCGTCTTCCCTTCAAAAGCTCGTCAAACCGAAGATCAACTCCTTTTGCATTAGTGCATACAGATCTGATGGGACCAACAAAAACAGCAAGCTACAGCGGAAATCAATATGTCATGGTGTTGGTGGATGATTTTTCAAGATACACTTGGGTGTATTTTTTCAAAGAGAAAAGTGAAGCACTCTCCAAGTTTGCTGAATTCAATAATATGGTGAACACTGAGTTTGGCCAAAAAGTAAAATGTTTGAGAAGCGACAATGGAGGCGAATTCATGTCGGATAATTTCTTCCAATACTGTGAGAAAGGTGGCATTCAACGACAAATGACATGTCCTAAAACCCCTCAGCAAAATGGGGTGGCAGAGAGGAAGTTAGCGCATCTTGCTTCAACAAGCCTTTCTTGGTTACATGATAAGAATCTTCCTCGTGAGCTTTGGGCTGAAACAATTCAGTGTGCATGTCATGTGATAAATCGTCTACCTCCATGGCCGGGTAAAGAAAAGGCTCCTTTTGAATTTTTGCATAATTTAAAGCCAAATGTCAATTATTTTCGAGTTTTTAATTGGTTCTATTTGTTATGTTCATGTTCCTAAAACTAATCGAACCAAACTTGACCCCAAAGCAAAGAAGTGTATTTTTGTTGGCTATGATTCATGCAGAAAAGGATGGAGATGTATGGATCCAAATACAAAGAAGTTTATCACATCCAGAGATGTAGTTTTTGATGAAGTGTCAACGTTGTATTCAACTCAAAATCCAACCCTTCAAAGTGATGATGGTCATGATGATCAAGATACTTTTGATCAGTCCACTACTGATAATGCCACCCAAAGAAATGATGAACCTCAAATTACAAATGATGTGTCAAGTTTGAGAGATGCTGAACAGATAACCAGAAGATCTTCAAGGGAAAGGAAGCAAGCTGATTATCTTAAAAACTATGAGGTACAGCTAAATCATTGCACTATAACCTCATGTTTCTTCACTAGAGCATTGAATGAGGAACCAAAATTTTATGAAGAAGCCAAAGATCATCCAGATTGGGAAGCAGCCATGCAAGAAGAGATTAAAGCATTGAACAAGAATCAGACATGGGAGTTGGTGCAAAAATCAGAAAATTGTAAACCCATTTCATGTAAATGGATTTACAAGTTGAAGAAGAAATCGGATGGAAGTATCGATAGGTTCAAAGCTCGATTGGTTGCACGAGGTTTCTCCCAAAGTTACGGGCTGGACTATGAAGAAACTTTCAGCCCCGTTGCAAAAATGGTAACTGTTAGAGCTGTAGTTTCTCTTGCAGCCTTTAAAAGTTGGAAGTTGTGGAAATTGGATGTAAAGAACGCATTTCTTTATGGAGAATTGTATCGAGAAGTGTTCATGGAGCAGCCAAGAGGATTTGTTTCCAAGCAATACCCCCACTACGTATGTCTTTTGAAGAAGGCGTTGTATGGTCTCAAACAAGCACCACGTGCTTGGTATGGTAAAGTTGCTCAATACTTTATCTTTTGTGGTTTCAAACTTTCTGACGCTGATTCTAGTTTGTTCATTAAATTAGAATTAGATATGCATTTGTTAGTCTTGTTGTATGTGGATGACATGATAATAACTGGAAACAATGAAGCTGAAATTTCCATGTTAAAGAATGATTTATCTGTTCGTTTTGACATGAAGAACTTGGGGGAGGTTGGCTGTTTTCTTGGGTTGGAGGTTGAAAAGTTTGACCAAGGGTATTTTGTCTCTCAAAAGGGTTATGCAAAAGAGTTGTTGCAGCGTTTTGGCATGGGGGAGTCAAAAGAAAAATCCACTCCAATGGAGCCACATCTCAAGTTGATGAAAGATGAAGGAGAACTATTAAAGGATGCTAGAAAGTTCAGACAACTTGTGGGTAGTTTAATCTATTTAACTATCACAAGACCTGAGATTTCTTATTCAGTTGGAATAGTTTCTCAATTTATGCAATGTCCAAGAAGCTCTCACTTGGATACAGCAAAAAGAATTCTGAAATATGTAAAAGGCTCTCTTGATTATGGCCTTATGTATAAGAAGGCTGAAGAATTCTTATTAACTGGCTTTACTGATGCAGATTGGGCAGGAGATGCAAATGACAGACACTCAACTTCAGGCTATTGTTTTACCACTAGTTCAGCAGCCATTTTGTGGTGTAGCAAGAAGCAATCTATAGTTTCTTTATCAGGCACAGAAGCTGAATATGTGGCAGCAACTATGGCTGCACAAGAATGTATGTGGTTGAAGAGGTTATTAGAAGACATGTTGTGCAAAATTGATTATGCTGTTAATATCAAATGCGATAATGAAAGTGCGGTTAAGCTTGCATCAAATCCAATATTTCATGCTAGTACAAAGCATATTGAAGTTCGTCATCACTATATTCGTGAGAAGGTACTGGAACATGAACTAGAGTTGCAGGCAATATCTACAAATGACCAAGTAGCAGATATCTTCACAAAAGCTTTAGCAAAGCCCAAGTTTGAAAATTTCAGAGTTGCACTTGGAGTTATCAACCGAGAGTGTGCACTAAGGGGGAGTGTTACAAATTAGTGCAGCTTACTAAGCTATTTTACTGTCATTTATTTACTGTTTTAAAGTCATTATCTGTTCCTTATTTCTTGGAATAGACTTGGTCAATAATGAGGTGTCATAGTTGGAGTCTTTTATGCAAGGTTGGCGAGATATTTTATTCCTTTATCTTAGGATAAGTTTGTTATCACTTGAGTTTAAATACTTGAGTAATTTGCTGTAATTCACAAGCTGAAATAAAAACAATATTTGGTTCATTCTTCAGATATAAATCTACTTCTATAATTTAAGAATTTGTTCTGTTTGTTTTACATTGCTCTTCTTTGGTCCCCACAGAATCAGTTAGCTGATGTGGCACATTCTTGTTACGTCTCGCTTATCGAGTAAGATATGCAACGCATAGAACCATCTATATGTCAGATTCTGTTAGAGTTTGTTACGAGAAAAGTTCAGCTCGGTTGGGGAACAGTGTGTCGAGCTCTGATTTGACTTTGACTCTGGTGTCTTGCTCCAAGATGATCATGTTATGATTCGGTCATAGTAAACTTTTGGTGTCGGGTTCCCATATTCGCTTGACCTGGTGAGGTCCGGTGTAGGTAAGGCTATTTTGCCGCCTTTGTATTACTGGTCCCGTTATCAATACTGTTAGGTTTTTAAGTGATTTTCGGTCAAATTATGCATATGCGATGATTATTTTTTAAGTATTTATGAGAAATAAAACCTTAAATTTTATGTAGAAAAATTAATTTATCTACCACAATTTTAATGTTTTGCCAAAGATATTATGATCTTTAAATTTATAAGTCTGATCCATGTCATCTTTTATATATTTGTCAAATGTATCCACCATTCATTTGAAGCAGACATGGTGCAAAGATTGTGTACACCGTGTATGATAAATTTTGTACATGTCGACGAACAATATTGTGACATATCAACCAAAAACGAGTCATAGATATATTTGACAAAAATTAAAAAGAAATGGACCAAATAGCTGGTAAGATTTAAATATCATAATATGCTTAGCAAAAATTCTAAATTCTAAATAGATAATTTTTGTCTTTTTTTTCCTTTTATGTACACACACAATCAACCAAAATGCGACACGAAACTATTTTCTTCCGAGCCATAAAAATCCTTCTTCCTTTTTGGATAAATGATCACAAAAAAGTTACAAACGGAACATCCAAGCAAGATTTTTTACAAAAAGAATAAAATTAATAGAACGTTAAACGTCATTTCCATATAAAAAGAAATTTGGATCTGAGCTTTGTAATAATCCACCGATCTGCAAAAGCACACACAAACCATAGTATGAAAATCCACATGCTGAAAAATCCGTCTATTCCTTACTTTACACAATTCTCAAATGGCCAAAACCCAGATAAGCTTGCATAACTTTTGACTTGACGATAAAATTTCCATGAACTAAGAAACTTTCTAGGAAAAGGAAGCCACCCAATAACATTATACTTTAATAAAATAGAAGACCAAAACCACCAAGAAAAATTTTCAATGAAGAATAATGTGAATATATCGTCGTCTGATGAGAAAGATATTACAGTAGTCTTAGTTAATATATTCATTCTAGTTTTAAATTTTTAGAAATTAGATTATACTTAGGTGATCTATTAGTGGTTAAAAAAACGCTTGTGAATGACTGTTCTGCAATTCGCTATCATTTACTTATGAAATGACGTACTCATTAGTGATTCAAACTACACACTCATAATTTCTTCACATAAACAAATCTATTAAATAGAAAACAAATAGGATAAGAGCTTATTGAATAAAGTATTTTTTTAATCAAAAGAGACTGTTATTAATTCAATTTAATAACAAATTTTTAAGAGAGATAAAATAAGTTAAAAAGATTGAAAGTATTAAGTTTTTGGATGGGTTGAGCGAAAATGATTGAAAAAAAAACATCAGCATAACTTTATCAGCTCATTAATTAATTGAAGAAATATCAAATAGTAAATATTTTATCCATTTTCTTTCTCTTTTCCTCACTTAAGGGGCAATTTCTATGATCGATATGGTACATCTGCAGAAAGACAAAACGCAGGTACGTAGAGGCAGTATTAAATAAAAGTTCAATATTCCGCCTTCTTTATTTGACGACAATAAAGATATTAACAATACTTAATAAACATTAAATAAAGACTTTCAATCATGGGTTAGGTTACAAAATGCGTAAACAAAACCACCTTAGGCAAATAGGTGGTAATTGCCCACCGTTTGTTTTTCTTTATTAATTATATCAGTAATAATTAAGATTAATTATATACCAGCGAAACCTAGTTCGAATGGCTAGATCTTTCAAATGCATTTTTAAAATTTACATTTTAAATTTTAGTACAGTTAAATTAAAAGTGCTGATTTGATATAACATATATCTAACAGTTAATATAAATTAAATATATCTATAAAAAAATTAATTATATCATTGTCCACCTTTATAAGTGTAAGATATTTTTAGTTTCGCCTCTGTTCATAAACAAGACCCGAACCAGTAGATAGACCTGGCAATTCGTGTTTGCAGATCATAAATATGGGTCAAACATGTTTACACACTAATACAATTAGCTTAAACACAAACACGACACGATTATTAATCAGGTTTGATATATAAAATCTAAACACGACACGGATATTATATGGGTTACACGACACGACATGTATAAATACGTTTATCTAAACGTGTTAATGGATCAAGTGACGTTTAAACCCGTTTAATTATTTAACTACTTTTTTTAATTTATTTAATATAATACTAAAAGAATTATTATTATATTTTGAGACAAATACTATTTTAATTGTATACAATATAAAAATTTAATTAAAATTAAGAATTTAATAGCATTTAAATTATACAAAATAAATAATATTTAATTAAAATTAGTTAAAGACGTGTATAATCTATTTATACACGAAATTAATCGTGTCATAAACGGATTGCACCTTTATGACCCAAACTCATATACACCAAATTCAAATCCGTTTAAATTTATATCGTGTCGTATTATTTAATTGTGTCGTGTCTAAAATTGTCAGGTCTATCATTAGATAATTTTGTGATCCCTAATTTCTAGTATCACCTGTCATGTTTGTCGTACAATTAGCAGCATGTATTTTTACAATTGTCAAGCCAAACTCTTGGATTCGCAACTCACCCGCAATACGCCCTCCGGTAGCCTCAGTTTTCTGGCTGTCGGGGTCCACCACCTATGCTAGTTATCAATAATAATATATTAATAATTTGGCGTGATACTCATTTCTTGATTTAAGTTCTTAAGGTGAAAATCATTTTTAACATTCAATTCAACATATTATAACTTCATGTATCAATTTAGAAAATATTGAATTTTTTTGTATACGTTTGATATGTTTTAAAATTAATGAATAAATTGAAAAAAAACACGTATAGTTCGTAAATTTATATAACATTAGCTCTAAAGAACTATATAGACAATGCGTAATTTATAATTACAAAAAATATACATTTTGAAAGCTCGCAATCGCCGCCGCCGCCCTCCCTCGCTTCCTCGCTGCTCGCACTAGCCGCCATCCTCCCTCACGTGTAGGTCTATGATTTGTATGAGTAGATCTATGATTTGTATGTGTAGATCTATGATTTATATGTCTAGATCTATAATTTTTTGTGTTTTTGTATGTATAAATTTAGGATTTATTGTAAATGATTCGTGATTTGAATTTTCAATTCGTTTTCATCCTCATCTCCTTCGTTTTTCAGATCTGGAATATTTAATTTTAGATCTGATTTAAAAAAACGTATATAATTCGTATTATATACGGATTATATACAGATAATATACAGATTGAATTTTCAGATCTGATAGATCTGAATTTTCTTTAAGAAAAACGTAAATATTCGTATATAATTCGTATTATATACGGATTATATATAGATAATATACTGATTATATGTGTATACAAAAAAGTTGTATTTTTGTAAATATTTTTTAAAAAATTGTATTGCTGTAGTTATTTTTATATTTCTGTTAAAAAAAATACATGTATATTTGTAAATATTTTTATTTTTTTCGGTATTTGTAAAAAAAATTCTAAAAATTTGGCTAATAGACAGGAAAAAAACCCCGATTTTTTTTAAAATTTTCAATTACACCCCAACGTAGCAATTTTTTCAGTTATACCCTATTTTGTATTTTTAGTTTTCAATTGCACCCTGAATTAAAAATATTAAACGAATTTTTTATTATAAAAACTAAAATATATAAAACAAATACATTTAAGGATTAGTTCATACTTTTTTCCATTTGGCTAAATTCAAACAAATCCTTAAACTTAAATAAAATTCAAATAAATCCTAAAAATGAAAATAAATTAATTTTTTTTATTTTTTATTTAGTTTCCGGAGGAGGAGCAGATGGTTTTTTAGTATAATTTATAACATTAAAGGACTTTTAGGTTTTTTAATAAAAATGAAGGATCTATTTTGAATACTAACCAAATAAAAAGAGTTCAATTTAATGCATCAGGGTGCAATTAAAAACTAAAAATACAAAATAGAATATAATTGAAAAAATTGCTACGCCGGGGTGGAATTAAAAACTAAAACAAAGGTCAGGGTTTTTTTCCAGCCCATTAACCTAAAAAATTTGATAGGGTTTAATGCATCATACCCTCTAAACGTCGAGAGTATTTTTTTTTATATATCGGTGCAGAGTTATTTTGGCAAGAGATCCTTAAATAGACTGAATCCAGCACATCGTATGTGAATTAACCTAATTATATTATAACTTTTTATTAAAATAATAAAATCGTAATTAATATATAATAAATATATTTATATATATTTAATGATGATATTATAATATTATCATCATTTCAAAGTGTTATAATATGATTGGCTAATCTATGGATAGCATGATAGAAGTCTAGTTTTAAAGCAGTGATAAAATTATATACCTTAAACGAAAGAGTAAGAACTAAAATTTCAAAAATCCCAATTTATTTGTGATTACGTACTTCTATAAAGATCATACAAACTTAACAACCGGCAAAAAAGCAAACATGAAACTGATTTGAAGGCATCATGGAATTACTGGTATATTCTAGGTAGAATATCATTAGCAGGCTGAGGAAGAGGAGGCCGACGTGGCTCACCATCTGATTTTAAAATACAAGGACGGTGTACATCAACCTGGCAGCGCATGCACCTATACCTCCACGTGGAACAGACGCTCCGACATGCCAAACAATGGGTGTCGTCCGGTGGCTGCACCAACTTCAACCAGCAAAGTGGATGCTGGGGGTGGCCGGCATATCTAGGCCAGCAGGGAGCGCACTGGCGGTGCGCTACAAATCCACAGCCACTGTCTCGGCAGGTGTAATACCCGCTAGTAATTTGCTGATGACATACGTGGCAGCTGGTCCCAGGAACTGGGGCTCTCAACTTAAGGTCTAGCTCGTGGTCTGGACCTCGTAGATGCTTGTAAGAGAAAATGGATGAACTCATCTTCTGATTGCTTACTGATATAGTATCATATATGTTCATAGACATAGAAGAATGAATGTATTTGCTAATATATAATCGGGTAATTGATTCTAGGGGTAACTGTACTTTTCAAGAATTGCAAAATGGTGACCGAACTTCAAAACGTAACAAAATGGTTACCAAACTTTTAAATATGTGATTTTGGGAGGTTTTTAAGTGTTTTAAGGTCAAATTATACATATGTAGTAATCAAATTTTGATTATTTACGACAAATAATACCTTATATTTTTTATATACACACAATCAACAAAAAATCGACTCGAAATATTTTTCTTCGGTGACCAAAAATTCTTCTATCTTAACATAACCAAATAGTATAGTAACTAAAATGTTACGTTTTGAAGTTCGGTCACCATTTTGCAATTTTTGAAAAGTACAGTGACCTCCAAAATCAATTACCCAAAATGATTTTATAACCTATAGTACCTAACCTATGACTATAAGTCTTTTTACATTGTTTTATGGCCTAATTACTTAAAAAACTCCCACCTTGAAATATTTTTTCGTTTATACCCTGATCTAGGAAAAAGTTCATTTGTACCCTTTTTTTGATTTTTCGTTTTCAATTGTACCCCAAAATTTTATTTTTAGACAATTTAATTAATTAAAGGATGAAAACATTAAAAATAATTAAATAGAAGGGTTATATTATCTTTTTTCTATTTGAAAAAACACAAATAAGTTAAAAAATGAAGGACTATTTTAAGCTTTTTTCTAAATAAAAACAGTTCAATTTAGTACTTTAGGGTAGAGTTGAAAACGAAAAATCGAAAAAATGGTACAAATGAACTTTTTCCTAGGTCATGGTATAAACGAAAAAATATTACAAGGTGGGGTTTTTTTAAGTAATTAGGCCTTGTTTTATTGACTAAAACTATTTCTCAATGATTGTCCAACAAGGCAAAAGTATTCTTATACATCTATAATTAATAGGTATATTTTTCTAAAAAAATTGATCAATTGGTTTTGTTAGGCTAATAATCACCCATGGCCCCTCAACTTTAGGGGTACGGGCGCTAAACCCCCTGATGTTTAAAAACGGGCGCTAAACCCCCTAAACTTTGTGTCGGCGCTCACTAAACCCCTTTTGGACGAAATATGACCAAAATACCCCTGGCGCCGTTTTTTCAGTCAACTGACATTTTAAAAAAAAAATTCTGACACTGTCATATCATCTGACACGTCAGAAATATATCTTAAAAATTTGAAAAACCCAAAATACCCCTAATTTAATTTTAAAAAAAAATCAAATCAACCCAATTTAATATAAACCAATCTATCAACCCAAAAACCGACCCAACCACCACCCCACCAACCGACCCGTCACCCGACCACCGCCGGAAAATTTTCCGGTCATCTTCTCCATTTTGAAGATGACCGGAAATTTTCCGGTCATCTTTATCTGTTCCTCTGAGGAACAGATCGCCGGACCTGTTCCTCAGAGGAACAGATCTGGATCTGTTCCTCAACTGAGGAAACAAGATGGTGGGAGAGATACCCTCTTCCATTGGAGAACTGAGGAATCTGCGATATGGTTTGAGTCTCAGAGATAACGGACTGCTCGGTCACATTCCTCTGGAGCTTATAGGTCTAACCAACCTGATTAGTCTAGATATCTCTAGCAACAATTTAACAGGAAGTTTAGAAGTTCTTGATGAAATACAGTCACTGTCGGAAGTTAATATTTCTCACAACCTCTTTACTGGTCCAATATCCAAAAAAACTGATGGAAATGCTAAATAAATCCCCGTCGTCATTCTTGGGAAATCCTGGCCTTTGTGTCAATTGTTCAGTGTCAGGTGATTTAAATTGCACCGGAATCAGTTATTTTAGAAAATGTGACAATAAATCCAACAGCGGTAAAGCTCTTAGTAGGGTGGAAATCACAATGATTGCCCTGGGATCCTCTTTAGGTCTCTGCTTGCTTCTTGTATTGGGCCCAGACAATGTGTTTGCAGTGAAGAAGCTTGAATTTGCAGGGCATAGAGATGGAAGTCGAAGCATGGTCAGAGAGATTCAAACCATCGAGAAGATCAGGCACCGAAATATGGTCAAGGTGGTGATGACCGGAAATTTTCCGGTCATCTTCGAATCGGAGAAGATGACCGGAAAATTTCCCGGCGGCGGCGGTGGTGGCGGTTCGGGTGAAAGTGATTTGGTTGGATGTCATTGGGTTTGATTTGATTGGGTTGGGTGTTTTAGGGGTATTTTAGGTGTTTTAATTTTTTAGGGTAGTTTGGTGACGTGGCAGCTGACGTGGCGCCACTATTTATTTATTTTTTTTTTTGAAAAAAAATCAGTTGACCAGGAAAAACGGCGCCAGGGGTATTTTGGTCATATTTCGTCCAAAAGGGGTTTAGTGAGCGCCGACACAAAGTTTAGGGGGTTTAGCGCCCGTTTTTAAACATCAGGGGGTTTAGCGCCCGTACCCCTAAAGTTGAGGTGCCATGGGTGATTATTAGCCGTTTTGTTAATTTGAAAATTAGAATAACTATGTCTAAAACGTCTCTGATCTAACATTGATTTTTTTATTCGATTACTCCAGTTAGAACGAGAAATTTTAAGACTTTAATTAAATTAAAATTTGAATATAATTATTTAAATTTGACAAATTAATTTCATTAAGTAGTAATTGTGTTAAGTTGTTTAATTTTTTTAAAAAATTATATATCTATTAAAGAATTAAAATTGTAGATATATAATAATTATCCGATATCATTTCACCTCCGAGCACCACCCCATCGACAGGCACCGGCGTAAAAACGATGTTGTCCGCCGGCCACCGGCTCCCCAATTGCCCCCCTACCGCTCCTCACCACCAGCCTAAAGCTATAACCAAAAATTTAAACCCAAAAAGTTAATTTATAATCCTTAAATGTTAAAATGTTTTATAACTAGTTAATTCATTCATAAAAAGAACTAGTTAATATTTTTATTCTTCGTCAAATAAAGATGGCGGAATATAAAACTTTTATTTAATACTGCCTCTACGTACCTAACCCATGATTGCAAGTCTTTGTTTTTCTAATACAAGATCACATCACTTACTCCTTAGGAGTTAGGAAAAGAGAAAGAAATGGATGTACTTTTTACATTGATATTTCTTCAATTAATGAGATGATAATAAAATTATTTAATAAATAAAAATATATTAAAAATCACAAGATATAAAAACAATTCCAAACCTCAAGAGTTGATAATAAAAATTATGTTGTTTTCTTCTTTTTTTCAATTGACTGAATACATAGTTTGTTCACCTTGACACATTCTGCAAGAAATTATGTACGGAGGGGTTCAATGTTTATATATTCATCAAGTTCAGAGGTCAAATTAATTAGATTATTTAACAAATTCAGAGGATCGATAAATGAAATGTTAAGTTTAAATGTTAGATGAGTAAAAAGGTCAAACTATATATTAAGCCTTTTCAATTCATTTAGTTTGCCCATCCAAAAGGTCATAGACTTTCAATTTTTTTTTTTTGAGAGATTTATAAATTTTTTTAAAATATAAAAATAATAGGACTTTATACCTCAACAAAGAAAAGTCAGTATAAATACATCACTCTTTTAACATATTTATGATTTTACTCTCCTTATTTGAATATTTATGAATTTTACTCTGACACCTAACACACAATGTACATGCTCTCTCTCTCTCTCTCTCTGACGCATTCTACAAATTATCCCAGATTTGAACTTCCTTTTATTTATTCATTTTTGTTCTTCAGATTTTTTATTTCTTCTTTTTTCTTTATTAATTAAATTAACAAAAGTGTAGATTACACATTACCAATAAATTACATATTTTTTTTCATTATTTTAGTATTATTAAATATTTTTTAATTTAAAAATATATACTACTATTTAAATATTTTATTATATTAATAGCATATTCAAAAATTATATGAACTAAATAAAAAATCATATTATCACATTATCATATGATTATCACTTTATCATATAATTATCACAGCTTCACCTTAACATGTAATTATCAGTTTATCATATCGTATTGTCATCTTATTATCATGTCATTACCAGTATCGTATATAACAGATGATAATGTGATGATACTACTGAATAATATAAAACAAAATCAGATTATCACCTTATCATATTGTCACGACCCAAATTATTGAGCCGAGACCGGCGCTAGGGAATGGGAGTGGTAGCTCCGAAACCCGTAGCAAGCCTAAAACCACTCTAACTTTTTCGCGGAAACGCAAACACAACTATCCTATAAACATGTAATAAGAAGACACGTTTACAATCATAACGTACATCATATATATCACATCATCGATACAACCATAGTGGGCATCTCACTTCCGTAACTTGTACGTACTAGCCCGTCTATCGATCAATACAAAACTGACAACCAAAAGACGTCACATCAAACAAACATTAAATATGTACACAACCTATAAGACCTGACTATTCTATGCTAAGACTCGTCATACGTATACTACTGCAGCACCAAGGGGACTCGTACTCAGCACACCAAAGACGGTCTGTCTGATCCGACTCTAAACACCTGAAAACATCAATGTGAGGGGTCAGTATTTGGGGAAATACTGAGTGAGAAAACACATTACTAGGGTATTATAGAAAATAACATCGCATTTAAAACAAACACATATATACAAACATATTATACTTCAAGCATTTGATCCGATCGAAACCCTAATACCTTAGTATGCATAATGAACATTATCACAACATCTAACGATCGATCGATATGAGTCCGGGATAGTTCAACCAGCCGACTCGCAGATACAGGCCCCGGGATAGTTCAACCAGATAGGCTCTGTATCGCATGCACAAACAAGTATGATATACGACCCATGAAATCTCTATCTATGACTTACCCGGACGCTGGTGATCACACAGCCTATTGACACCCAATAGGTAGCTCGTTTCCCCCGGATCATATACTAGTTTTCACAATCTATATATATTCGATAATACGATGCACAAATTCATTTCTATCGATAAAATACTATAGCATGCGATGTAGTTTAATATTATATTTATAATATAAAAACTATCTATTGCGTAATAATACTCAAAGTAAAGTTTAACTCACAACGATCGCTATTCCTTATATCCAAACGTAAGCTCCAGGAGACTGGTCCGTCAATCCTCGTCGAGCTTCTTGGTTCGTCATACTCGTAGATCGATAGTCCGTCACATCTATCACAGGATTCTATCGTTAAAATATATACTTAGAGAATCTTGTTCTTAAAAACTGCACTAGGTACCTAACACGACAAAAGCACGAAATATAATCGTCGTGTTCTAAACGTATCTTTCTCTATAGATCTCTATTCATATCTCTATTACTCATCATGTTAATGTTCATTGCTATAATGTCTTATTAATATTCATTTTAAGACATTTGTCAGAGTTCTACGCCCATATCATGCCATCAGAGGCCAATTTTCGCTCCCGGAAGTCCCCCGGAGGTCACGATCGAAGTAGGGCACGTCGTGCTAGCTTGGCACCTCGTGCCCTTCATTTTTCATGAAGGGCACGACGTGCCCTTCACTGGTGCACGTCGTGCACCCTTGTGGTGCACGTCGTGCACCCTTCTGGTGCACGTCGCGCACCAGCACGACGTGCTGAAGTGCAGCACGTCGTGCGCACTTTGGGGGCAGCGTTTTTTGATGCTTCTGGACCATTTCCGAAGCTCCAAATACCCCAAAATTCATACCAATGCATACCTAAATCATCTAGGCTCAAAACTTATCAAGAATCTATACGAAAATGGTGGAAAACGACGTGTTTTTAGCGTTTCGATTCAAACATAGCATTTTTCGTCGAAACAGCCCGTAACCTCCGATTTTAACACTCAAATCCAAAATCTTACCTTGAAATGAAGCTTATGATTGATAGAGCTTCCAATTCCGAACAAATCGATATAAAGAACGCGCGATTTGGACGAGAAACGGCGAAACGGCGACGGATCGTAATCGATCGTCGAAAGCTTCTGTAACTTTCGCTTCCTCTGATCATCACTTCCTTTCCTTACTCTTAAGGAAAGTTATCATATATATCTTGGCTAATTGTCCATTTTGATCCTTCATCTCTTTAACTTAAACCATTTCTCTTTTAAACTTTCTAATTTAACCAAACGGTTAAATTATCCTTTTAACTCGATTATCTACGTATTATTTATATCCAAATAAACAATACTACTCCAAATATAATTATTCTCGTCGATAATTTTCCAATTACTATTCTCGAGGCTAAATTGGCTAATTTGTACTTTGATCCTTGAATTCTTCAAAATTGACAATTTAGCCCAAAATGAATCCGCGTCCAAATTTTAAAAGGTCTCCGATTGACCTGAAACTTTTACCACCAATACTATAAAACATTTCGCGGACCTTGGCGAAATAATTCCAATTTCGGACTTAACTGGTTAAATTACCACTTTAGTCCCTGATCTAAAGTTTGTGACTTTTCTTGATATTTTTCCTTATTTTCTTATTCTAATCCTCAAACATATACGTCTTACTCCATATTATCCTTTTCTTTAATATCCAATATCTTTATTTCTGTAACTCCGGTCCTTCTCTACCGGACACGTTGTACTAAACGGCACCTGAACTTACGGGGTATTACATTCTTCCCCCCTTATAAAAATTCGTCCTCGAATTTTCATACAACCTTTTTACTTATCTTAAACCCTTGACCCTTTTCATTTGTTCCTTGTTTAACATTCAATACTATATACTTTGTATTCCATCACACGCTTTCTTGACTCGTCGCTCCTATCCTTGTACATCCATCGTCGATATCCTTATTAAATCCGACGTCTTTCTAATATCACACAATATCCACCTCATCTTATCATAAGGGCAATCTTCTATCTTCAAAGTATAAACTATAAATCGATTCCTATACTCAACTATCCTCTTTTCATACTCCTATCATACAATATGAACGTCCTAGTTCACCGTCCAATCATTTTCATTCCGCTATTCACGTACATCTATCATTCACTTCTCTTATACAAACTTCATCCTTCATATCCACTTCTTCTCTTATATCCTTGTTTAAGATCCTTGACATCCCGTCAAAGAGATACTTACTTTCTAACACATCACTAATCGGGTACATATCACTGTCCAACGTATTCACGATCTTAACTATATACTAGCTCGTTAACTTGAAACTAAGTTCATATCCTAGAAGCATAACGTCTATGTTTTCGCAACTATACGTATTCATTCGCCTCTTGGTCTTGATCGCAGCTTGCTCGCGAGCACTTCACTTCCGTTACAGAGTTCTGGTCTAGGTATACTTACATGAAAACAAAACTCTTTCAAAACTCTTTCGATAAAACGATTCATCTTGAACTTTAAATCAAATTTCATTTTCATTTTAACAAAATTGTGCACTAGGGTGATGACGTCTCTCATCCCCAAAGAGTTGCCACATCTCACCTTTTCGTCCGAACATAATGCATATGATGCATGTCCTATCGATGTATGTACAGATATATGTAGTGATGCACTTCTATCAATGTCGTGGCACTTATCGATGACTGTCGCGGGTCTAGGCACAATTATGTTTTCCAAATTGTTTAAACAAACAACTTTCAAAAAGTTTTAAACTTCGAGTTTTGTAAGTTCTCTAGACATTTAAACTCTGTACACGGTAGGTTCTTCCACTTCTGTAACTTCATACTCCTTCCTCTTGCACATCTCGACATTTCGATAATTCGATTTCGATACCATCTATACATCGTATACGTATTTCGCAAAGAAACAAACAAAGGTTTCACAATCCATCGATCATACTTATCATAATGAAACAAACAAGAATTCTCAATCAATCAAAAATTCACAATCAATCAGCTCGATCTTAAAACAAATAATACAAACGACTTGGATCAGACATGGCTCAATTCTATAGCTGCAGTAGTTCCTAGCTTAGTCTAATGACCTAATACCTAGGAACAAACAAACATCAATCACAGACTCGCAGTGGTATCATGGACTAACTGCACTCAAATCATATATTAGCAGAGGTAACTGGACCAACTGCTCTGATACCAACTTTGTCACGACCCAAATTATTGAGCCGAGACCGGCGCTAGGGAATGGGAGTGGTAGCTCCGAAACCCGTAGCAAGCCTAAAACCACTCTAACTTTTTCGCGGAAACGCAAACACAACTATCCTATAAACATGTAATAAGAAGACACGTTTACAATCATAACGTACATCATATATATCACATCATCGATACAACCATAGTGGGCATCTCACTTCCGTAACTTGTACGTACTAGCCCGTCTATCGATCAATACAAAACTGACAACCAAAAGACGTCACATCAAACAAACATTAAATATGTACACAACCTATAAGACCTGACTATTCTATGCTAAGACTCGTCATACGTATACTACTGCAGCACCAAGGGGACTCGTACTCAGCACACCAAAGACGGTCTGTCTGATCCGACTCTAAACACCTGAAAACATCAATGTGAGGGGTCAGTATTTGGGGAAATACTGAGTGAGAAAACACATTACTAGGGTATTATAGAAAATAACATCGCATTTAAAACAAACACATATATACAAACATATTATACTTCAAGCATTTGATCCGATCGAAACCCTAATACCTTAGTATGCATAATGAACATTATCACAACATCTAACGATCGATCGATATGAGTCCGGGATAGTTCAACCAGCCGACTCGCAGATACAGGCCCCGGGATAGTTCAACCAGATAGGCTCTGTATCGCATGCACAAACAAGTATGATATACGACCCATGAAATCTCTATCTATGACTTACCCGGACGCTGGTGATCACACAGCCTATTGACACCCAATAGGTAGCTCGTTTCCCCCGGATCATATACTAGTTTTCACAATCTATATATATTCGATAATACGATGCACAAATTCATTTCTATCGATAAAATACTATAGCATGCGATGTAGTTTAATATTATATTTATAATATAAAAACTATCTATTGCGTAATAATACTCAAAGTAAAGTTTAACTCACAACGATCGCTATTCCTTATATCCAAACGTAAGCTCCAGGAGACTGGTCCGTCAATCCTCGTCGAGCTTCTTGGTTCGTCATACTCGTAGATCGATAGTCCGTCACATCTATCACAGGATTCTATCGTTAAAATATATACTTAGAGAATCTTGTTCTTAAAAACTGCACTAGGTACCTAACACGACAAAAGCACGAAATATAATCGTCGTGTTCTAAACGTATCTTTCTCTATAGATCTCTATTCATATCTCTATTACTCATCATGTTAATGTTCATTGCTATAATGTCTTATTAATATTCATTTTAAGACATTTGTCAGAGTTCTACGCCCATATCATGCCATCAGAGGCCAATTTTCGCTCCCGGAAGTCCCCCGGAGGTCACGATCGAAGTAGGGCACGTCGTGCTAGCTTGGCACCTCGTGCCCTTCATTTTTCATGAAGGGCACGACGTGCCCTTCACTGGTGCACGTCGTGCACCCTTGTGGTGCACGTCGTGCACCCTTGTGGTGCACGTCGTGCACCCTTCTGGTGCACGTCGCGCACCAGCACGACGTGCTGAAGTGCAGCACGTCGTGCGCACTTTGGGGGCAGCGTTTTTTGATGCTTCTGGACCATTTCCGAAGCTCCAAATACCCCAAAATTCATACCAATGCATACCTAAATCATCTAGGCTCAAAACTTATCAAGAATCTATACGAAAATGGTGGAAAACGACGTGTTTTTAGCGTTTCGATTCAAACATAGCATTTTTCGTCGAAACAGCCCGTAACCTCCGATTTTAACACTCAAATCCAAAATCTTACCTTGAAATGAAGCTTATGATTGATAGAGCTTCCAATTCCGAACAAATCGATATAAAGAACGCGCGATTTGGACGAGAAACGGCGAAACGGCGACGGATCGTAATCGATCGTCGAAAGCTTCTGTAACTTTCGCTTCCTCTGATCATCACTTCCTTTCCTTACTCTTAAGGAAAGTTATCATATATATCTTGGCTAATTGTCCATTTTGATCCTTCATCTCTTTAACTTAAACCATTTCTCTTTTAAACTTTCTAATTTAACCAAACGGTTAAATTATCCTTTTAACTCGATTATCTACGTATTATTTATATCCAAATAAACAATACTACTCCAAATATAATTATTCTCGTCGATAATTTTCCAATTACTATTCTCGAGGCTAAATTGGCTAATTTGTACTTTGATCCTTGAATTCTTCAAAATTGACAATTTAGCCCAAAATGAATCCGCGTCCAAATTTTAAAAGGTCTCCGATTGACCTGAAACTTTTACCACCAATACTATAAAACATTTCGCGGACCTTGGCGAAATAATTCCAATTTCGGACTTAACTGGTTAAATTACCACTTTAGTCCCTGATCTAAAGTTTGTGACTTTTCTTGATATTTTTCCTTATTTTCTTATTCTAATCCTCAAACATATACGTCTTACTCCATATTATCCTTTTCTTTAATATCCAATATCTTTATTTCTGTAACTCCGGTCCTTCTCTACCGGACACGTTGTACTAAACGGCACCTGAACTTACGGGGTATTACACATATGCTTATCATTGTATCATCTTATCACATGATTATCACAGCTTCACCTTGACATGTAATTATCAGTGTATCACACTGCATTGACATCTTATTATCATGTCATTATCATTATCGTATGTAGCAGATTATTATATGATAATGTGATGATATTGCTGGATAATTTAGCCAAAATCATAGTATCATATTATCATATGATTATCACAGTATTACATTATCATATGCTTATCACAATTTCACCTTATCATATAATTATCAATATATCATATTGCAGTGTCATCTTATTATCATGTCATTATGAATATCGTATATAGCAGATTATTATCATCTCGTTATCATAACTTTTATGTAATTTGTTTCATGCAGGTATCATATTATCATACTATTATCTTTTTATTATCAATAAGAACCTTATCATACTATTATCTTCACATTATCATCTTTTTATCATAATTTTTATGTACGTTTTTTCATATAGGTATCATATTATCATACTATTATCATAATTGTATTATTAATTATCATCTGGTTATCATTGGTATCATTAATCTTTTTATAATTATATTTTCACGCACGTTATCATCCAATTATCATAAACTTATCATACTTCATTATCATCTGGTTATCGTACTGCAATGTTATATGATAATGACATGGTAATATTATGATAAGGACATGATAATATAATGATACTCATATGATAATCAGCCATTTTTTTTATAAAAAAATTATTTTCCTCTTCAGTTTTATGATAATGATATGATAATACAGTGATAATTATATGATAACCAGATGCTGTTTTTTTTTTGTAAAAAATCGTTTTCTGTGCAGAAACTTATTTTTTTTCATCATAACATCGTTTCTTATGCAGATTTGTAGATCTAAAATTGAAAAAATTCAAGAGTAATTTATTTAGATATGAAAGTTAAAATAAATCGTATTTATCACCACAAATTAAGAAAAAAATTGCTAAAATTAAATATGAAAGGACGGCGAAACGATGGCGGAACGACGGCGGAGCGGCAAAGGAACAACGAAGAAGAAAAGAATAAAAATAGAAAAAAAAAGAAGAAGAAAAAAATGGCAAAGAAAAAATAACTAGGAAAGAAGAAAAAAAAGAGAAGAAAGAGAGAAAGAGAGAAGAAAGAGAGAAAGAAAAAAAAATAACAGGTGTCACTTAGAGTAAAATAATGATAAAAAATATGTATAATTATAATATAAACATGTTTTAGAGGAAAAAAATAAATATATTAAAAGGGTGAGGTATTTTCTCTATCTTTTTCTTATTGAGTTATGAAATCATATTATTTTAAAAAATAGAGTATTTTTTTTAATTTTCTCTTTTTTTTTGCTTGCATAGTCTCTTAAAAATCTGTACTCAATTGAATTAAAGCAAATTTCTTTCGACATAAAAAAATTGTATTCACTATGCCCATATATTAATTTATTTTTTATTTAATCAATGGTAGAAAACAGCAAATTAATACCAACAGAAAAATCTTAATTTAACGACGTATTTTAACCTTTTACCGTCGAAAAACTAGTTTAGCGACGGAATTTAATCGTTTAGCGATAGACATATATGTTGCTAAAAGACTGTTTTTTTAAAGTGTACGTGTAGATCAATCACCATCAGTGATTAGTAATTTTCGCATAAAAAAAATGCAAAATGCCCCTATATTTTCAACATCGATTTTATTTGTAGTGTTGCTTTAAGTTTAGCAACAATCACTACTAGAAAACAATCGATTTGCGACGGATTTTAGCGACGGATTTGAAATCCGTCGCTAAAATCAATTTTTGCGACGGATTTAGCGACGGATTTAGAATCCGTCGCTAAATCCTAAAGAAAATTGGCGGGATGAATCCCGCCACTTTTAGCGACGGAAATTCCGTCGCTAAAAGTGGCGGGATTCATCCCGCCAATTTGTTTTCCACTTTTAGCGACGGATTTTGTAATCCGTCGCTAAAAGTAATACATTGAGCGACGGATTACTAAATCCGTCGCTAAAAGTATTATTTTTATTAAAAAATTATAATTAAAACAAATATTTATTAATAAAAACAATTTAATTATAAAACAATTTATTAAAAAATTATTTATTAATAAAATAATTATTTATTTAAAAATAATTATTTATTTATTAAAAATATTTATTTAAAAATAATTAATTATTTATTAATAAAATAATTATTTATTTAAAAATAATTATTTATAACAAAATTATTATATTAGAATGTGGGAATAAAGTGTAATAGTTAAATATAATATACATAGATATAAAACAAGAATCTGAGCTGGATAAGTTGGAGTCGCGCGCGGGGGAACTTCAAAGTTAAAGAGGAGTGAATGGGAGTAATGTGAAGGATGGGTGACCTACTGGGAAGTTGAAAAATTTGCGATATTTGCGGGTTAGTGCGGGTGTGTGTTGTATAGCCGGTGGGTGTGTGACGGTGGTTGACCGTTTAAATAATATTTCATTTTACGATTTTAATTAAAAAATAATTTTTTTTTATTTTTAAAAATTTGCGACGGATTTAAATCCGTCGCAAAATCCGTCGCAAATTTTTTTAAATCCGTCGCAAAAAAAATTTTATTCGGTCGCTGCAAAATTGGCGACCAGATATTTAGCGACGGACGTTGTCCGTCGCTATTCCGTCGCTAAACTCGTTTAGCGACGGAATTTAGCCATTTAGCGACGGAAAAATCCGTCGCTAAATGGCTGTTTTTTAGTAGTGAATTTATTGTCACCATTGTTATATTTTTGTATTTATTTAAATTTTTGTTAGTGATTTTTTTTCAGTCTATAGTATTTACCGTATTCAACTATTTTATATTAATTAAAAAAAACATGTCTTAATTTATATATATTTTTATTAAATTGTCCATATTATTTGCTAAGTTATTTATTGATGAAGATAAATTTTAAAAAATAATAATAAATAGTTTCTTGATATTTTAATGTAATATATATTAGGCACTAAAAAAATTTCTCAAAAACAAGACGGGAAAGAATACATGCAACTTAAAACAATGTTTTTTTTTGATAATTGGGGAAGGAGAACGCTTGTGGGAGAAATCGAACCCACAACCAGTTTGGTTTTATTAGCAAGAATATATCATATATTATTAATTTTACTGTTGTATGGTACAACAAAATTCTAGTACTTTAGCAACAAAAGTACTCACTGCTAGTTCTTTGTAGTGAAAATATTGAGAATTCATTTGCAACTAAACTGGTTTGAATCACGGAATTACTGGTATATTCTGGGTAGAATATTATTCGTAAACTGAGGAGGAGGTGGACGTGGCTGACCATTTGATCCTAAAATACAAGGACGGTGAACATCAACCTGGCAGCGAATGCACCTATACCTCCAAGTGGAACAGATGCTCCGACAAGCAAAACAATGAGTGTCGCTCGGTGGCTCCACCAACTGCAACCGGCAAAGTGGGTGCTGGGGGTGGCCGGCAAATTGAGGCCACTGGGGAGCGCACTGGTGGTGCGCTACAAATCCACAGCCACTGACTCGGCAGCTGTAATACCAGCTAATAATTAGTTGATGACAAACGTGGCAGCGGATCCCAGGAACTGGGGAGCTGAACTTAATGTCTAGCTTGTGGTCTGAACCTCGTAGGTGCTTGTAAGAGAAAATGGACAAACTCATCTTCTGATTGCTTACTGATATATATGTTCATAGACACAGAAGAATAAATGTATTTGCTAATGTATATAACCATTTTATAACCTATAGTAATAAAAGAAATTAATTAAAATACATTACCTAACCTATGACTATAAGTCTTTCTTTAATACAGAAGTGGATGCCCATATGATAGAGTGGGGTCCGTGCAGGACGAAGCCAAGATTTATTTTTGGAGGTGATAAAAGAAAAATTTAGATAATTTGAAAGGCATAAAAAAAAAAAAACTTAAAGGGTCAAAAAAATAAAAACAAGAAATTCAAAAATGAAAAAGTAAAAATTCGTTTTAAAATTAATTTAAATTTATTGTACTACATTCTTAATAAAATAAATTTATATAAGTATTTTTACATTATTTTATTAAATTCAATCTATAAAACAAAAAAAGTCTTATTATCCGATATCATTTATCTATTGGAATTTGGATGATTTAATAACCTTAAAAATAGTGAATGAACTCTTGAAAATAAGATTGTTGTTGATTGGACTCTTGAAAATAAGAGTTCAATTAGGAAAATTATTAAGATCTACATATTTTATTATTCTCTTCTCCATATAACTATATATTTTTTTCATTTATTGCATTCAAAATACAATATCCTTTTCTTTTTTATAATACTAATTATATAAAATAAACTACTTTAAATATTTAATTACTATTATTTAAACATTTAAATTTCTAACTAAGATAAATTACTTCCAACAACTTATTATTTTAATTTTTTTGATAAATAATATTTATATTTTTATTCTCTATAAATAAAATAAGCTATTTCTAATTAACTACTTATTTTATCATTATTTGATATTTTATATACTTAAATATAATTACTATTATTTGACGAGTCACACTACGAGCCACGTGTGAAACACGTAAAGCAACACTAGTTCATTAAAAAAGTATATTTTGTAATGAAAAGAGACTTTTTATATCCATAATTTTATCATTTTATTAAATGTATTACAAAAATTTAATTTGAGCATTCTAATCCGTCAATATTAAAAATTAAACTACATATGTTCAACTCTTAATTTAAATTTATTTTTAAAAAAATAAAATTATTTATTTAATATATTATTATTTTACATAACTGATCTTTCTTATTTCAGTTTAGCAATGATAATTTAGATTTAAATTGAGAATTGTGTGCTCAAAAGTAGATTTAAATTGAAATTTTAATATATTTGTTTTAATATATAAAATTGATGGACATAAATTTCCAAATTATTTTTTGGAGATATATTTGATACAAGTAGTGCAAGATGTTGATTAAAAAAGCATTTTTCCTTTTAATATAATTACTACTAAATTCATTATACATTAACTGAATATTATATATTTTTTAGTAATTTATCAGGAAAAATTTATTTTTTTACAGAAAATTACAAAAAAAAACAATTACTGAATATTTTAGTTATAGATTTAAAAAAAAAATTATGTTTCAAACTGAAATGACTGGATTGGATGACATGACAAATAAATAGACGAGACATGGTAAATCTAATTGTCACGTAGGATATTTCAGGTTGACGAGCCTTTGGCTGAACAAAATATTCTCTCCCTTCGAATAAAGTTGTCCACTACCTCAATATCACATAGTTTAAGAAAATATAATTAATATTATAATTTAATTAATTTTTTTTGTTTTTTCTATTATAATATTTAATATAGTTATCAATTTTTTTTTTATATATATATATATATTTCGATAGCTAGCAATAAATACTAGTTCATTGGAGAATTTTATGTAAAGATAATATAAAAAAATAAAAATTATTATTTTATTAGAAATAAGCAATAGTTTAGAGGAAAAAAATGAACTTTATCCGGATTATTGGTAAAACATTTCACCGTCTCAACCTGGAACATAATATTAAAAACGTCATTCTCAAAAAAATAGGACAAAAACTTCACAGTTTTTTCATTTCGTATCAAATATCTCCTACCAGTTGCATACCCATGTGTAAAATACACGAAAAAAATTAAAATAATTTTAGTATTTACTTTCTAAAATTGGCATTTAATCGTTTTAAAATATTAATCTTGGCTTTTATATAGTTCTAATTTTCAATTGAATTGAATAAAAGTTCAAATTTGTCATTTAAGTACTTCATATAGTTTTAATTTGCATTTTTATTATAAATAAAATTCAAATATAAATCAATATGAAGAGTGTGTTTGAATTTTTTCCATTTCAATTTAAACAAATGACTATAATTAAAAATTAAAAAATAGATCAAAATTAAAATAATTTAAAGATGAGGGCATAAGCAAAAAAAATCAAAAAATAGAATATTTTTTGGATTATAAGCAATAAAAAACAAAGCATGTAGACACCAAACTATAATAAGGGATGCTTTAGGAACCCCTCATGAGTTTAACATCCTAATTATTCTTTATGAGTAAACCTTATATATAAATTCATTGAATCTCTAAAAAGCCTTCTCAAGGTTGAAGGACGATCCAGCATAAGTAAAGACATGATGACAACGTCGTCATTACTAAGCAAATCTCCATTCATAGCATCGAATATGTTTATTGCCATTTTTGTGAGGAGAAAACGATACTGAAAAAGAGGGAGCATGAAGAGATAAGAGAAAAATAGAGGAAAAAAGTGAAAAGAAAAGAAGGAAATATTTGAGAACTATTTATAGAAAGAAAAAAAAACAAAGGCAAACCAAAAGATAATAACACAAAAATCAAAATTTCAAACAATAAATTAGAGAGACAAAAAATAGAAAAGGATAAAAAAAAACAAAAAAGACACCAATTAATATAATGCGAAGAAAATTTCGGAAGACGAGGCGATGTGGGTAAATAACAGTCGAAGACCGTAAAGAAAAGACAATAATGACGGGTGCCTGACGTTGAAAAAACACTGAAATACGACGTAAAAAAAATAACTGTATTGCAACCTCCGGGTTGGAGCAACGTCCCTCCGATTTTTGAGGTAACCTCCGGGTTGGAGCAACGTCCAAACCCTAGGCTACCTCAAATACCAGAGAAGCGACGGTCTCGAAACAAACATCGAAATATATCAATCCCGGAAAAAAAGGAGAACAGTCAAATTACTTTTTCAAATCTTAGAGGTAACCTCAAGGTTGGAATAACGTTCGAATCCCGAGTAACTCCAATACTCAAGAAACGGTAATCTGAGAAAAAACAACTGCGAGGAATGCATAGAAAACTTAAACGGAACTTACGGCGCACGTGCGAAAGAGGAATTAACCTACAACGCAAGATTTTTTGAATTTTAGACGCGATTTCCGGATGTGGAAATACACCTAAATCTGGAAATAAATTTAAAATTGCGGCGACCTGCAAAATCTAGAAAAGGACGTTGCACCCATTGAAGTTGCATCTAGAAGAACCTAGGCATAAATACTTAGTCGACGCGAACTATTAAAAGGGGATTAATGATGGAACACTATAAAATCCAAAAGTCGCACATCACTTAAAGAAAAAAGACGACGCGGATAAACCTATAAAAGGGGTTATGGTCTCACTCCCTGACCTTTCTCTACACACTTATTATACTTATTAAATACCTTACTAATTTAAGTATCGGAGTGAACTCGGAACCTAAAATTCGAAGTTCTCCTTTAACCGTTTCAAATATTTGTTTTCTACAGAAGATCCGACTTGCTCATAGACCACCTACAAGGCTACAAATCCATCATAAACTATATCAATTTCCGAATATCAATTATCATGGACGTTAAAACCTTCAAAGAATGAAAATATCAAATTCATATTTTGTTCACAATTAGAAAAAGAAACAAAAGAGGATTTATTACTGAAAACCCAACAATGTAGAAAATGTGAAGTTGAGAATATACACTTGATTTCCCTATCCAAGCAGGGAAATCTCAATGAAGCTCATGAATTTCTAAAACAAATGGTCGAAGCTGGAATTTCTATCAATTCTAATAATTTTTATAAAAGTCTATTTGAAACATGGCCAATTCTAAATCTTCATTAAATGGAATATTGATTCACCAACAGTTCCAAAGGAATGTGAAGAATCAATTATTTAGCATTTAGTGAGGTATTTTAATAATTAAGCCCTATAAATTATCCCAAAGAATGAAACAAGAACGAGAAGAAGAACAAGTTGGGACATATAATATTATCGATCAGACAAAAACAACAACGACAACATTGAAAATCAAAAGTAAAAATAAAAACAACATTAACACCGATCACTGATCGACTTGAACATCTTATATCATCAAATTAATCATCGATGTCTAATCGGTAAATTAAGATTAAGCCCAACAGCAGGAGGTGGACGTGGACGACCAGTTGGTCCTAAGATACAAAGAGTGTGCACATCCACGTGGCAAAGACTACACCTGTACCTCCGATTAGTACAGACGCCCTGACAAGCCAAACAATAGGTGTTGCCGCGTGGCAGCACCAACTGCAACCGGCAACGAGAGTGCTGAGGGTGGCCGGCAAATTCAGGCCACTTGGGGGCGCAGCCGACGTGTGCTACAAAACGACACCCACTGGCTAGGCACTTGCTATGCCCGGTAGTAATTAACATTTGGCACACGTGGCACTTGCTGTTGGTCGTAGGAATTGGGACACCCAGCTTATAAGTTAGCTTGTGGTCGGAGCCTTTTGCATGCATGTAAGAGTAGTTTGAAAGACTCATCTTCAGAATGTATTTGCTAATGTGAACCAGGAAACTGTGTGTTAAAGCATTTTATAGGGTGTCAAATGATAACCTAACCCGTCATTATAACTCAAATGATAACCTAACCCATCATTGAAAGTCTTTGTTTAATGTATTTGTTGATTAACTAATGATTTTGTTTATGATTAAACTTTTGTTTAATACTGGCTGGCTCTAAGTACATGCATTTATTCTCACAGCCATCGGATAGCTTGTCCCCATATGCAAATATATACAAAAGCAAAGTTGGTGTGGTTTACAAGTGTGAATAAAATAATCTTATTTTCTATTCTTTTATAATTTGTTATCTGATTGCCATTGGTATCCCTATTTTATTCTTGCTTTCTATAAATTGTGGGGTAATATAATACATAATTTGTTATCTGATTGGTATGTTAGCCAGTGTTGTAATAAAATTAAAACTTAATAATTAAAATAGAAAAAAAGATCAAAACTCGACCATCAAAATGAAATATAACAATAGTTTGGACACCTCATATCTAATCCCCATAAATTGTGACAGGTCTCAGTAAAATACTGGATGTAGTCCATTGAGTATAACTTTGCTTAAAGTGATTATTACAGGAGCAGACTTGTTAATCAATTTAGAAAAACGAGTTTTAAAAAACAAAATGTCCCTACAGCTGAAGAATTCTTGTGCAAATTTTGGCTGTTTAAAGATAGGCATTTGAGTCAAAACAAAAAAGATGCTTAGGCTCTCAACTTTCAAAGCACCGTCCAAATGCTTGAAGTAGTACAGAATAATTTCAAATCATAATGCGCATTCTAAAAACCCTATCTTAACTATGAAATCGTATAGATCAACATCATCGTGCCCGTCGATTAAACAGAGTACTATTCAAAAACAAAACTGGCAACAAGTCCGACATCATAGTATATAACGTTAAATACTCAAACCCATCCAACGTTAAAAAGGCTAAAACTGCTAACTTGCCAAAATTCCAGTAAACAATATCAAGCAGAAATTCAAAAGGACAGTGCTGTATCAACACCTTGAAAATGCTGATTAAATGTCTCAAAATCCCTACTTCTTTTCTTCTTTCTCTGCCTCGGCAGCCCTCTTCAATCTCACACCAACATGGCGCTGGTTTGTCCTCTCAATACGCAACTTATCGTATGCCTTGAATGACTTCATTTCATCGGTTACCTTGACAAGCTCCACAGATGGTTGCTCACGTACAATTGGCATGTATAGCCCTTGGACTTGGGTTGCTGTTGCCAGCTCCTCAGCAGAAGAATCACCAGCCTGCACAAAAAAATTATGTAGTTTGAGAAGAGATCTTAGCAAATGTATATATATTTCGGATTACCATCCCATAGCAACTACATATACCTTGGACTTGCGAGCACGTCTTGGGAAGACGACCAATTTGGCCTTGTAGGTCTTCAACCTCTGAACATTGGTTTGTAGTCCCTCCAAAGAGCGGTTCTTCCTTCTGTGATCAACAGCTATTCCAATGGTAGGGGCAAGTTTCCTTGGAATACCAGCAGCCTGGTAAGTGAAAAAGAGTTAAAGAAAACCACACCAAAAATACAAATATGAAAAGTAAAGAGCTAAACCAATTACAGAGCGTGATTTAATACTTCAGTTTTTCATTCTCTAATGAGAAAAATTTGACAAGAAAAGTTTCCTGAGAAAAAATGCCTTCATACAAAATTTAGCTCATTTTGAAACCTAAACAAACTTATATAAGCCCAACACAAAATTCTGACTACCATGAATCCAGTTACAGTAAATATCACACAAACTTCTGAATATCAAGAATGCTGGTTTCATTAAATATCATCACATTCATTCTTAGCCGAGTTCTATACTCCATTGAATATAAACATAGACCAGCAAACATGCAAGCAAAAGCAAATACGACAAGTAAACAAAAACATGGGAGCATAATAGTCACTACAATAAGTAACAGGGAACGGAAACTAAGTATACAATGGATACCAGACAGTTGATATATTGATTAAGAAAAAAAACCTTGAGTTCTTCAAGAGTGAACCCTCTACCAGCCTTCAATTTCATATTATACTTCAAAGTCATTCCATGAACAATTGGACGAAGAGGTCCAGCTGTGGGACGAGGAAAGATCTTCACAGCCTTCTTTTGACGGGCTGAAATGCACAAGACAATCACATCAATACAGTTATGAATTCTGGTCTCCACAATGGGACTTCAAAAACAAAAAGCAAACCCACCAACACGTCTCCGGGTCTTTCTAGCAGGTTGGTTGAACCAAGTCTTGACATAGTTCTGCCAATGCTTCTTGAAATGCCCATTGGGAATAACATTGTTATGCTTCATTATGACTTACCTCAGCACCTCTGCAACAAGTAAATTAAAAAAATTATCAATAACCCAAAAAATCACACACAAAAGGGCAGATTATCACACTCAATACTCACATATGATCAAGTCCAACACAATTAATTTCATCAAACAGTATCATCATCTATAAATATTAATAACAACTAAGATTAAAAATGATAAATTATAGCTACACGGAAGCAAATTAAACTGGATTTGAATACAAGAATAGCAGCTGAATCTATGGTGAAAAAATTAAAATAAAATGAAGAAAAACAAACAAATTAACAGTCTTAAACCCTAGAAATCAATTGTAATTATAAAACGCTGATATAATTATATTGAGGAGACGGTAATCAGATGCATTTGCGAAGAGGAGAGAACTTACAGTTGCAGAAAACTCTGGTTCTCTCTGTCGTTTGAGCTGGAAGCGGCTTTTGAGCATCGACTTTGAGCAAGGATTTAAATGCATCCCTAACACGAACAAAACCCTAGAATTTTTGTTGGGCCTCATTCGGGTTTGGGCTTTAGTTTAACCCGAATTTTCTTTTATTTCGAGCCCATATGCATCTTATTTTTATAAATAAATATCAACTTAAGTCTAAATAAAAACTTAATAATTTAGGTGGAATTTTTTTACCGTTATTGTAAAGGCTGGACATATTTTAATCTATAGCATCCCTCAAAAAATTATTGCACATAATTGTTGCGCCATGTCATTCGTGCAACAACCAATGATACGTTAGTCATGTGGAAAAATTAATAATTAAAAGATTATCTATCGCAAATGTCTATTGGCTTGTTATAAATATGACGGATAAACACTCGCATTACTCTAGTTCAAAATTACACTTCCCAAAAAAATATTTTTTAATTCATTAAATATTAGCATAATAATATTCTCATTAATAATCAAACAATAAAATTTAAACATATCATCATTTTTAACTATTATTTTACTAATTTAATCAAATTTATCTAAATTATATAAAAAAAAAATTAACAAAGGTCGAGGTTGGATTGCACAATACATATTTAAATCGCCCGAAATCACATGCTGCAGATGACGGGTCTATTTTTCCAAAAAAAAATGTTACATAAAGAAACAAATAAAAAAATCACTTCGTTGATTCACTTACCTCCTGCAAAACAAGCTATAAATTAATCTGCCTGCTAATGATATGATAGACAAAATCAACATAAATATTTCACTTAATTACTGTAAATGAACACTTGTGATTCAGTACAATAGCTGTATGACAAATTATTTATACATTTGGCTTTTAATGCCAAATAATCAAAGCTAACATTACATGTTACAAAAATTCTTATATAAACTTGCTCATGTAATTTTTCAATTACAAATTGTTGTTCATACTTAACATGAGAATAATCAAGTAAAATTTGGAACTCAATTGATTCAAATCGATCAACAGAGTTGTCTTCGGATCATTAGAATTCGCCTTCAAGAATCAAGATCATTATTAAAGTCATGAGAATCTCGTCGTCTTGAATTCCATTACAGCAACTGCATCAAAATGATAAACTATGGTGAACCTAATCAAGATAATGCTCAAAATCACAATTTTCAAGTTCAAGGAAAATGTTAAAAAAAAAAATCTCACATTAAGTGTGATGACCAGAGATTAGCTGCATCTGCATACCAAGGTCTGTGATATGCCAGAATTCTGAAGTTTTATAGTACTTCATGATCTGTGATAAGAAGGCAGTAATCATCCCGACAGGGCGCCATGTAATTTCGACTCAAATGATGTCATCGTTCTATATGAACAATATTATTTCACGGTTTGATAGTCTGAACTAATCTCTTCAGGATTTGACAGCATGTTTTTCCGAACAAATCTTCGCCTTCTTAATTTGTTGAGCTTGTTCTTCCTCTTCAGGTCAACCATATTCAAACCAGCCTTACGCTTAAGCTTTTCAAGCTTTTCTTTTCGACCCTCTATGTCAGCTTTAATCGCCTTTTCTCTTTGATCATCTGACAGCAAAGCCAATTTTGCAAATTTCTTCGGCCTTACTATTCCAAGTTTCTCATTTATCTCCTTAAATGCAGGAACAAGGCCGCGCCTTATGAAGCATCCCTCCATAAGCTGCATGGAGTTTGATTCAGGGAGAGATGGAGCATCTTTCAACTCGAGGTCCAAGCAGAAAGGGGAGTCCTTCAACCACATTCTGAGGGAATGTGCCTTAGCTATAAGGAGCCCGGTCCGTGTTTTACACGGAAGAAATGGAGACCCCATCTCCCAAAGGCACGCCTTCAATGTGTTATTAAGTGAAACCATGTTGTACTCGGCTGTCCCAGTTATAAGAACCACCGACTTAGGAGACATCGGATACCCTTGTAATGAAGCATCCTGCCACATCATTAGATGCATATATTAATTTTTAGTCGAAAGCTGTCTCCAATAAGGGTCCAGCGGAGAATTTACAATTAAGTCGATCACAATAATTTTTTATACATGCATACACGCATTTGCAAATGCATACACTCAGATTTCCTAAGTGCCTTTCAATTAAAAATCACAATACAAGTTATAACTAGCGCATAACTACCATATGGCTCGTCTAAAATCAAACAAATCTGTAAGAAAACTTGCCTGCATGTGATCAAGCCATAAAGTAAGGCCGACGAGAGCTGCACCACCTGACAACTTTCTAAAATCAGCTCCCCAATCCTGTTCAGCCACCCTACATAGATCACATTTGTATGAACAAAATGCAAGAAAACAAAAGAACCAAAGAGACACTTAAGTCAAACATGTTGTGTGATTTAAGAAGTATTGTTTCTTTAAGTACTTATTTATCTTTCAAAATTCAACAAATAGTTCCCTCCGGGAAAAAATTCAGCAGGAAGCGACACTTAAATTAATTCCGTTTTCAAGCTGCTCACTCGTAATGATAAATAGTAAATGATGGAGAGACAAGATCATGTTCATTTTCTTAAGCTAACTGCTACCAGCACTGACCTGAATACATCATGGCGATAGATGTTCCTCTTGACTGCCAATTGAAAAACCCAAGAAGCGGTTGCTCGAAGTTCAAACGCCCACAACAAATCCTCCAAGGCATTAACAAAATTAAAGGCTGCATTATCCTCCATGGTTTCAAGCGTCTCAAGACAATGATCCACCTCTGAAACTAGTGAATCAGATCTTTCCATTAGAAGCCTGCAAACGAATAATCAATCAGAAAGAAAATTCCTTAAAGTCGACACATGCAGGAGATTCCAGCCTAATAATGTGAATGAAGCTTAATAACTACCTGAGCGGAAGATCAAATCCAGAATCTTGCAGAGCTTTCAAAAGTAAAATGGCTTCATGTGTTTGCTCGGAGAAACTAGCAGCTCTAATAAAGCATGTCCATATTCTGTGATCCGGTTCCAAACCTTCTCTCTTCATCTCCACGAGCTTCTGAATTCCGACATTGTAGTCTTTATTTCTAAGATAAGCATCAATCACAGAGCTATATGGTAATGTACTGAGACTTAAACCTGTTTCTTTCAAATTGCTTAACACTTTTTCAGCTTCCTGAGGCTGTCCACAGCTGCTATAGGACACCATAAGTAAGTGCATTGTTGCGATAGTGGGCTCAACTCCTGCATCCTTCATCATGGTTAATATATTTTCAGCTTTTGAGTGGTTCTTTGAGTCTCTATATATTTTTATCATAATATGATAAAAAGAGCGATCCAATTTAGATCCGTTGGTTAGTAGCTCTTCGAAAAGTTCTTCTGCTTGCACTACCAACTGCTGCTTACCAAAGGCAGCAATTAAACTTTTGTACGTATCCAAGTTCGGCTCTAATCCTATCCTTCTCATTTCATGCATCAGTGAAAAACCTTCTTCCGGCCTGTGGTCTCTGCAGTACATAACGATTAATGTGTTGTAAGTTTCCTCATTTGGTTGAAGTCCATCTTCTTTAATCCGTTGGTAAATTTGAATAGTCTTCCTGAAATCCTCAATTCCGGTGTATAACCTGAGCATAGAATTCCATATTGGAAGATCAGGCTTGAATCTTGCTTCTTCCATCTCAGTAACCATGGCTTCAACATCTCTTACCCGTTTTCCCTTACATAACAATCCAATCATTACCCTATAAAGATGCATGGTAGGATAATAACCCGCAGCTTTCATTCCGTGATATATTTTCCGTGCTTCAACTATGTTGCCTGCCCGTGCAAATGCATCAAGCGTCAAAAGAATAGAACTTTTGCTTATCTTAAAGCCCATGTCTTGCATCTCCTGAATTACCACATAAAGCTCTTCCAATCTTTCATCAACAATCAATGCTTGCAAAAGACCATTAATTGAATCAACAGTTGGGGAAGGACCGTTCTTCATCATCGTATTGAAAATCGCCCTGGCTCGCTCATAACAGCCACTTTCTGCATAAGCATGTATTAAAGCATTCCAGACCTTCCGATCCATATTTGTATATCTTTGTCTAAGATTCCCTACCAAGCTTTCTGCTTTCTGCCATTGCTTCAATTTTCCATATGTCTCAATCACAGCAACACCCATGGAAATATCATCAAATGGAATGCCTTCCACTTCTGCCAAATCAATCAGATGATGAGCCGATTCAGGGAATCCCATTTTACAATAACAGAACACCATGTTTCGAAACACAGACTCGGAAGGTTTGACACCACTGAATCTCATGTCAGAAAAAATTTGAGAAGCTTCAGCAAAGTATTCATTTTCTTCACAGCACTCAATCAAGGATTCAAACATGAAACAACTATCAGCAAATGAACTGAGTTTCCTTGTATCATTGTATTCCTTTAGCGCAGCATCCAACTGCTTAACCTTGCATAGCGTAACAATTGAAGCTTCAATGACCAGTTGGTTTGATCTAGGAGCATGCTCTTTTAAGAATTTAAGCAAGTCGAGTGCTTCTGACTGTCTTCCAGATGAAATATATGAGCTCAAAATAGATAACAGATCCTCACCGTCAATTTCATAGCTGCCACTGATGGCCAGCCTAAGCATTCTTGCGGCATCATCGTAGCATTCACCCTTGACAAGAATAGAAGCAATAGCTTGGGGATCCATACCACATACTTCTTCCATATCCCTAATAATTCTTTGAACATCCTCCACTTTATTTTCTTTTCCAAGATTTTGAAGCAGAACCCCATAAACAGTAGTATCTGGAGTGATACCATCACGAACCATTTCTCTGTACAGCATCATCGCCTTAGTTGGCTCATCAAGTCTCAGGAAGACATCCAACATAATTGAGTATGCGAGTTGATCAGGTCTAATTCCAGATCTTCGCATGCAATCAAAAGTCTCTTCAGCCTCCTTTCTTTGGCCCGTCTTTGCATACCCACAAATCAAAGCACTATAAGTCCTCAATGTAGGTTTGACTCCCATGTCCAACATCTCCGACATCAGGCTAGCAGCCTCAGCCATCTTATTTGCCTTTCCAAGTGAATCAATCAAAACAGTATACGTGACTGCATCAGGAGTTCGACCTGACAACTTCATCTCCCTGCAAAGCTGTAATGCTAGATCATGTTGGCCTTGTTTTCCATGCATGTGGATAATAGTATTATAAGTCATCTCATCTCTGCTAAAGCCCTTCTTCACCATCTCCTCACAAATCTCTTTTACCTTAATTACATTCCCTTCTCTTGCAAAAGCATACAACAAAGAATTGTATGTTACGGCATCAGGGGAAAACCCTTTAGATTCCAATTCCTTAAACAGGTGCTCCGCTTTGCCAGAATGTCCACATCTTCCGTAAACTGAAATCATGGCATTGTATGTCCATAGATCAGGTTGACAATGATGTTCCTCCATGTCATCAAAAACCTCTATGCCCCCCTCCAAATTCGATTGACGAGAACAAGCACTAATAAGAGTATTATAAGTGATTACATCTGGCCTAAGCTTCGACCTTCTCACCTCATTTAAAAGCTCAATAGCCACTTTAGGCACCATAGCTTCAGCCTTCAACCTAGCATTTATCAAAGTATTAAAACTAACGAGATCAGGCTCACATCCCCTCTCACGCATTAAATCAAGCATTTCTTGAACCTTCTGGAACTTACTACTCCTCGCATAAACACCCATCATAGCATTATACACTTGCACAGTATTCTCAACCGAAGACTCCGTTCTCGTAAACATTTCCACAGCCAAACCCTCCTGGTTCGCCTTACCCAAAACCGCCAAAATAGTGGCAAGCATCCGCGGATTAGGCGAATACCAATTCCGCAAATTCAACCACTCATAAACCTCCAACGCACGTTGCCAATTCTCTTGGCCAACCCACTTCACCACAAAACAAAAATCCGTGGGCGTCATTTGTACTTTTCGCGCATCCAACACATCAGCAACAAACTGATCAGGCTTCAACCCTAAAATCCTATCAGTCAAAAACTTCACTCTCTCCCTCCAATCTTTCGCCCTTTTAAGAGCCAATTTATTCATTTTCTTAACCCTAGTTCTACTAAACCTCCCTAATCTCTCTTGGGCCCCATCATTCTCATCAACACACTCTAAAGATCCCATTTTTTCACTCACATCATCAATTTCCAACTCGGGTGGTTCATCAAACAAAGGAGCAGTGGGTGAAGGAGGATTAACATTGAATTGGGTGTTAGGGGAAATGCAAGAATCAGTGAGTTTAAGGTGTGGCCATCTGACTGATGGTGAAGCCCTACTGTAACTAAATTTTTGAGATGTGTTAGAATTGCTAGTGCTTTCAGTTTCATTTAGCTGGGTTTCAGTAGTTAATGAAGGTGAGTTATGTAAAGAACAAGATAGAGAAGTGCTTTTGCATACCTTTGAAGGTGTTGATACAAAGACTAGCATTCCAGAGCAAGCCATAGTTCTTGATTAACGAGTTTTTTTTTCTCCAGCTTCTTGATTTTTGAATATTCGGGGCTTATCAGCTAAAAGCCTAAAAGATAGAAAAACAAGGGAAGATATTTTGGGTTTTTTTTGGCGGGGGTGGTGGTTGTTGTTTGACAGAGATAAACAATTAAATTATGTTGTCTAATATATTCAATTAATCTAGTCCAAAAATATTAAAAGGAATACGGCATACCGTATGGCTTCTTCTTTTTACTCAAATTGGTTTTGTCGTCCCAATTTCTTGTCTGACACTGTTTGATTGAAGCTCTATTGACTGTTGGAAGAACTTCGGAAGCTTATGTTTTATTTCAGTTTCGGGTTGAAGCCATTACCAAAATTATATTATTATTTTTTTTTGACAAATAAAATTAATTTTGTCAATATTATATAATAAAAAATTATATAATATTGACAAAAGGTGCACATTAGCCTCTATGGTCACTTGGAAATATTTAAACCATTTAGACTTATGTGGTCATCAAAAATGTTACAAAAAGAATCTTAGCGTTTTTGTGATAAAATAATGTAAATCTAACCAATTATAGTTTAAAACAAATACAACTTTCTTTTTAAATAAGATAATTAGTATATCATAATATGATATTTATTTGATGACATTAAAATATTATAATAACTTTTATACGTAGTGTGGTAATATAAAAGATTATATTGAGTCACCCGGCACCCGGCAATTTGTGACAAATACACTTGTCAAATATCTATGATCTTATTTTGAAGATAAAGATTATAATACACAGGGGCGGACCTAGGGAGAGCTCATGGTGGGCAGTTGACCACCTTATTATTTTGAGCCTTTGAAAAAATTTAAATAGTTAGTTTAATAATATAGTTTTTCCTCTTTAAAATTTATACCATTACCCGCCTTAAAATTTATATTTTATCATTTTTTCCCATCATATAAATTTCCAGTAAAATTTTGCCCAACTTGACAAAAATTTCTGAGTCCGCCACTAATACTACAATATTGTTATAGATATAGAAGCTTAGAGGGTTTTTTTTTTTTTTTTTTTTTAACAGAGATATACAAAGAAACATACTACACTACTACACTATTACAATATAAACTATACATATACTGCCATTTATACTTGTATGCAAATCCGCCATGCACGTCATCCACACCGTGTTACGTTGAATGCATCGCCTTAACGGGCTCGCCAACTTGACGGAACGATGCCGCATCCGCTGCTTCTGACGCTTCTGACGCTGCTCCAATACCTTCAATAATTCTTCAAAACTAATGAGATATTTTTAGATTAAAATGTGAATGACCGACGGTTAGTAGAAATCAAAAATGTAACGAGATCCTTTTTAGATTAAAATGTGAATGTCCGGCGGTTAGTAAAAATCAAGAAACTAATGAGATCCTTTTAGATTAAAATGTGAATGCCCCACGGTTAGAGATACTTGATAGCATCTCCAATGGTGCTCTTTATTTTAAAGAGCATCTTTAGTAAAATAAAAAGTATTTTTAAAATAAAGAGTGATATTTTTATTTTTATTCCAATAAACCCTCTAAATTTAATAAAAAATTATTTAATTTTCATACATAATAATAAAGATATTAAACATTAATAACATTAATTTAATGAATTATTTAATATAATTTTTTTATTTAATTTAATTTTTTAAAAAATAATACTAATAATACATATAAATAATATAAATTTATTTTTATTTTAAATTATTTATTTATTCAGTCTCAATATTAAAAATAATTAATAATATATTTTAAAATAAAACTAACTAATTTATTTTTTGAAATTTAAAATTTGATCTTTTAAAATTTGAAGTAGACTCTTCTCTAAATTTAAAAATTAGAGAGTCCATTGAAGTTTTAATTTATTGTCAAACTCTTCAAATTAAAAAGTTTGACAATTTTAAAGAGTTTTTTGTAAATGCTTTTAAAAAGTTTGCCAAGCCATTAAATAACCAAACCAAACCAATTGGTTTAGTTTGATTAATGGGCTTTTTATATGTTTTACGGGTTTTTTCAGCCCAATATCTTTTATACGGGCCAAACAATTTCTTTACTTTTCATACCGGATTTTATTACTTTGTTGACCTAGAATTTTAAATTCTTCTCTTTTTTACGAACTTCCTTCTCTTAGCTCTGAATTGGCGGTTTCTTTTTCTTTTTTCTCTGAAAATAGCGGTTTCTTTTCTTCTTCTCCACACGATTTCTTCTTCTGATAGTCGTCGCTCTTCATCAAGTCTCAGTGCCGCTCCACTGCCGCCTTCGTTGTGCCGCCGCCGTTTTCTTATTTTTGTGTTTTCTTTTTCAGATCTGAACCGGAATTTATTGTCGGAAGGAATAATAGATATCAGAAGTTTTTAACGATTTTAAAAAGTTTTTTAAAGGCATATGATCCGATTTTGAAACGAAAATATTCACCGTTCTTCTTATTCTTCTTTTTCATTTTCAGATATAGAAATTGTTTTATTAACTGTTTTTAAGTCACAGTAATTCTTTTACCATTAAACATGTGTAAAGATTATCTTTAAGGAATGTAATAATAATTTTCATGTAGATTTTATGTAATGAAAATATGTTATTTCTGCAGTTTTACTATGTTTGGTTATATTTCTGCGTTTTTTTAATTCTGCAGCACGATTTGTTGATGATGGTAGATTGATAAAATTATTGTAATGTTTCAGTGTTGTTGATTTTATGTTAATTTTAGGTTGATAATCGGTTGATATTTATTGATTTTAACATTGACAAATAAGATAATGATGTTCGTGAAATAAACTAAAAAAATAAAAATTTAACTGAGACTAGATAATGATATGTTAGCATTGGGAAAGAAGACAAATAAAGATGTTGAATTATTATAATGTTATAATGTTGAAATTGTGTTGATTTTCGGTTAATATTTTGTTGATTTTAACATTGGTGAAAAAAACAATAATGATATTGAATTATTATAATGTTATAATGTTGATCTTGTGTTGATATTGTGTTGATGTTATGTTGATGTCAACATATGTAATAAACTAACTGATTCAAATTTTTCAATCTTTTTTATACTAATTTTTATTTTTTCAACATTTTTTCAATTTAATTTCAATTTTTTTATTTTATTTTCACATATAATGTGTTTTTTTCGTTGATGATAAAATCAACTAAATATCAACATAATATTAACGCAATATCAACATAAGATTAACATTGTAACACCATAATAATTTAACATCATTATTTTCTTTTTCACAAATGCTAAAATTAATAAAATATCAACCGAAAATTAACACAATGTCAACACTATATCATTACAATAATTCAACTTCGTTATTTGTCTTCTTCCATGATGATACCATATCATTATTTAGTCTCAATCTAATTTAATTTAATTTTTTAGTTTATTTCACAGACAATATTATTTTATTTGTCAATGTTAAAATAAAAAAAAATCAGTTGATAGCAACATAATATCAACATAAGTCAACATAAAATCAAAAACACTGTGATATTACAATAATGCAGCAATCAATCATCATCGACAAATCGTTCTGCAGAATTAAAAAAAACACAGAAACACAAGAAAAATGCAGAAATAACATAATTTTATTCCATAAAATCACAAAATTATTCTACATAACATGAAATGAGAATTAGATTCTCTAAAGATACTCTTTTATACATTTTTAATGGTGAAAAAACAGTAAAAAAAATTAACAAATTACAGATCTGAAAATAAAAAAAAAGAACAAAAAAATTCAAATCTGAAATCAAAACGATAAAAGAAAGATGACGGCGAGACGAAGACGGAACTGCGAAGGCAGAACGATGGAGGTGGAACGACGGAGGTGGAACAATGGAAGAGAAACGATGGAAATGGAACAGCGGAGGCGGATTTGTGCGAAGAACAAAAGGTGAGTTGAGAGAGAGAAAAATATTTGGTTTTTGAGGATTTGACTTGGAGTAGAAAATATATTTTTTCCGTATAAAAGTAATAATCTCCAGCGTGTATGGTAGTTTTCATATTGAAAACTCTTACCCGTATAAAAGATATATTTTTGCAAATATTAGATGTTTATGTAAAAAGCCCTTGATTAATTGGGTCGATAGAATTGGATTTGAAAAATTGAACTTGCAGATGAGATGCATATTCAGAAGCGGAGAGACTTCTTCCCACGCTTGAGCTTGTCTAATCCCTTATCCGCCATCCCAAATCTTTTATTTTGCAAAATACTCCTCAATTCTTATTTTATTTTAAATAGGCTTAATCACCAAAAAAATCCACCTTTTAGCCCCTTTTCAAATGCACCCTGACGTTGTAATTTTGTCAGCTGCACCCTAATTCGCACCTTTGGTTTTCAATTCCACCCTTAAGTACTAAATTGGTCTCTTTTTCATTTGAAAAAAATTAAAATAAGTCATCCATTTTTAACTTTTTGTGTGGAAAAGAGTTCAAACGAGTACTTTATAAGGGTTTTTATGAATTTTTCCCGAGTGAAAAAGAGTCCAATTTGATTTTGAGGGTGGAATTGAAACCCAAAGGTGCGAATTAGGGTGCAGCTGACAAAATTACAACGTCAGTGTGCAACTGAAAAAGGGGCTAAAAGGTGAGAGTTTTTTTGGTGATTAAGCCTTTTAAATATAGTTACTAAACTCTTGTATTTTACAATTAGCCCCCTAACAATTTTTTATGTGCAATCAGACCTTCTCATAGTAATATTCCTAATTCCGCCCCTTATCCCTTGTCCTAAGAAGACATGTGAAATACTTTCTTCATCATCTCCTAGTATGTGACTATTGGTTCAGTTCTGTTCATTAATTTTCTTAGGGACTAGTATGCCCATACGTAACTTCCCAACCAACACCCCCAACAACTAGGAGAAAGGCACCCAAAGGAAAAAAGAAAAGTGAGATTAGGAGATGAGATTGTGCATCGTCGTTTGTCAAAGGTCCCGACGCTTCTATTGGACCACTGAATTTTGGCACTTTTGCCAATAACGTTGACACATTATACATTCATAATGACAATTTCATCTCTTTATCTTACTATTTCTCAACGTATGATTAGTACTCCAGAGTCCAGACCATACTCACCATCTATAGTCGATGCCAAAAACTAAAAAGTATGACAAGGTCGTTAGCTAAAAGATAAAGATATAGGAACGGGAGCTATCTCCACCGAATACAAAATTCCAACATCACAAACAAACTTATCAATACATAATCCAAAAACCATCCATACATCACCCATCGCATAACACCGATTGAACAAATAATAGTTCGCGTACGTACGTAACTATAGTTGTCACGACGGCAACCAAACACTAATTCTGCAGTTTTATCTGATCCACATTAAGCTAGTAAGTCAATTCGTAACGTTTCACACCATTTATTGGGAATACTGTATATACATATGGTCTCAGACGTGGTGGGGCTTCTCCAAGTCCTCGAGACTGGTAGGACGGAACCAGGCCTTCTCCTCCAGTATACCCTGTCCGCTGCTGTCAGGTGAGGTGGAGAAGCCACCCTCTCCGCCTTTCTCGGTGACAGGCCCAAAAACACCAGTTTGAGGGTGTGGTGCCCAATACTTGTCGGATTGGGGGTCGATCACATCTTCTGGGACTGCACTTGGACGCAATTGATCGTCAGGGTTCTTGTCGTATGCAGATGTGTGTGCTGCCCTCCTGCACTCAATTTGATGATTAATTAGTATAAGTTTAATCATTTGTTACTCAAAGTTGGTGGTTAATTAGTTGGACAAGCATATCATATCTACCAGACAGAAAGTTCGGGTCTGCACTGGCAAACAATAAAAATGTTTATTTAAGACTTAACCCCACAATACACATCTAAAAAGTCTAATTCAAGTTAATGCTAGTACCTTTTTTAATTAATTGAGTTAGGCACATTGAAATTGGGATGTATGTTCTATAATAGTATTAAACGCTCTCTAATTTCGTATTCTAATCTTAAATTTTGAAAGAAGACAAATAAGATCCATTTGATAATTGTACTATTAGATTTTTTGCTTCAAAGTAAGATAAAGATCATGTGACCCACAAATGACTCAACAAGATAAGGATTTGCGACAGATCCAATTTTCTTCTTAATAACTTCCAAACTTGATGAAAACTTGATACGACTATGGACAAACCAAGTATTAATGATATTATTTGTATTTATCTCAAAATTAGAAGAAACAACTATTACAAGTCTACAGCATTTAGCGGCAGATTTTATCCGAAAACAGATGGCATTTTTTATTTTGTAGTATAGGACAACTAAATGTGAGATGAATTTCTAGGCTTATCAATCTCAAAATAGGTTTTTGGGTCCTTCTATCATATCCTCAACTTTAACATGTAAAATATGAACACTCTTCCACTAAACAATAGCAAAATAACAAAATAATCAAGTTCTAACGAACATGAGAGTTCAAGTTCATATAATCTACAACCTTAAAAAAAATGAACGGTACAATAAAAAGTGTATAGATTAAATTAAATTGATCTATACCATTTATTTATTTTATGAAGAATGCGGATTAAATAAACTTTGGCTCATTAGAATTTGTCTATTTAATATTATATTAACGACCAACTTATTAAAAAAATGTTCAAATTTCTTCTGGTTTAGCATATACTGGGGATATACCAACTTAGCTGGTCCAAATAAAATAGTATTAGGAAGTGATTCATGCTTGACAAGTTGTATGCCATTACTCATATAACTATCTTTTACAACTATAATTAATTAAATAAGAAAAGAAACTAGCACGTTACAGAAATAACAAATCAAAATGCCTCACACACTATGTAATTTTGTATAATTAAACACAATTTCTTTCTTTAAATCTATTTTAAATAATAGAAATAGGCTTTTGAGAGCGACCCTAATCTAAAATCTAAAGAAAACACAAGTGGCAAAGCTCACCCAACTTCTTGGAACTTTCTTATTTTGCTATTAAAATAATAGATTTAGTCATATAATCAAAAGAAAATAATAAAAATTAATACACAAATTACATATATTGTTGAGGACGAATTTGATATGAAAAGTAATTATATGCAGAAGAAATGTAAATATGATTTTTTAAGATGACTAAAAAAATGTGATCAGTATTTCTATCAAGAAGTGGATAAAATTACAAAGATGTTAAAATTACGAATATGCCACTTGGTGAAAAAGTTGTCTTATTCGGAAAGTTTTTTAGAAAACGCCAGGTCCTTACCCGTAGAATCCGTAAAGATCAGGTACGGCATCGTGCGATTAGATTCGAAAATAAATTAAGACATATTTCAATATTCAAAATAAAAAATAAAAAATTCATGAAAATGAGACAGCAAAAAAGTAATTAAGCAGAATAAAATCCAATTTCATATATTCTTTGTTTGATTAACATCAAACTTTTGGATCTTATACTAACAAAAATGATCATATTTTCAAGAAAATAAAAAAAATCGCATTAAAAAGAACAAAATGAAAGATGTTTTACATCGATAAAAATGAGGCTACAAAAAAAATTATGTTTCATTTAATAAAATCAAAATTTTATATCCGGTCAGGCTTGCAATTACAATCTATCTACAAAAAAAGTGACTGGTCTGAAAAGTTTAATTTATTTATGATTTTCATGAAATAAAAGGTTTAATTATGATTTCATTTCTCTAATTATTCCTGAAAAGCACAATATAATTATACTTCAAGAACTAATTCAAGATCAAAATCAATCAATTAAAAAAGAAGACAAAAATGGAAATTAATTAACTTAATTAAATGGAAAAAATCTTCAAGTAAGCTGAAATAAGCAAGAAATCTAGAACTTACTGTTCACTAAATATTGGCTTCAAAATCCGTAAGAATCAAAATAAAAACATAGAAATGGAGAAAATACAGAACCTAGCAGCTGAAGAAGAAGCAGAAGCACGGCGAGAAGAATGAACGGTCCAGATCTGCTTAGCAACTCGCCTTCCCAAGATAGCGATCCCTTGAGTACTCTTCGAATTGGCGGCCATACAATTTCACAAGAAGATCAAAAAACAACTAAAAACGAAGCAAATTGATCGATCAGATCAGACTTTTTTTCAAGAAATTTAATCGGTTGGTTCTTAAGAAACAGCACAATCGCCTCTCTTTATATAAAGACTGGTCAGTGGTCAGTGTGTGTGACCCGATTGTAAACCGACCAGCTCAACTGTCTTTCTTTTTGCTTGTCTAAACGGTGCCGTTACGTCTTGCTTTTTTCTTTCTAACGGAATTTTTGTTTTGGGGGTCGTTGGAGTTCACGTGAAATGGAATTTTGTAACGGCGATGTTTATCTTTGTTGGTTTTTATTTTGGTGCGAATCGACACGTGGAATATTCTGTTTGTTTTGGAGTGGGATAACGTGTTTTGATATGACGGTGTTAGTTGTTTGTATTTTTATTATAGCCTATTATTTTGTAGTTTAATCTTTGAAAGATCATATAGATGTCTTTGTTATATGACTTTCACTCTTTGTAAGTTGCATTTTCATAATTGACTCTATCTTGGAAAAGAAATATCACAATCGATAAGTAAATTTGTGTATCAAAAATTAATTTAACTATTTATTTTAAGAATAAAAAAAGCTGCACTATATAAACTAAAAATCTTATATTTATCAAATACTTTTTCATTATCATATTTCTAAATAAAAATAATATAAAAATCCAACATAATTATAAATCTCATTCGTATCTTTTTACCGTATACAATATATATTTTCAATTGATAATTTGGCAATTTTAGGCACAATGTTTTTTTAAAAATTATGTCATATTTTCAGGAAAAAAATAATCATGGGATTCCTATAATTTATCATTTTTATTTAAAAAATCCCTACTCTAAAAATATTATCTTTCCAATCCTTATAATAGCCAAATTTTCATTTTCATACCCTTTCCGCAATTGGGAGAATAAAAAATTGCAAATAGAGAACTTGAATAAACGTAAAAAAGGACATAAAAATTAAAAATTGAAAATATAGAAACTGAAAAGACAATATTTTTGGAACAGAGATTTTTGAATAAAAATGGCAAATTAAAACAATAAAATTTTGAAAGAACTAATTTATTAGTTATCAAATTTCTTACCAATAAATTGTAATTTAAATAGCATAAATATTGCGTATTAATTTATATTGGGGTTCAATTCACTCCCTAAACGCTTTCTGTTCTCTAATTATAAAAAAAGGCCAAATGTTATAAAAAGGTCAAATCTTTCACAAAAGTTTCACAAAAGTCCTGATCTTTTAATTTTGTCGATTTTGGCCAAAAACTGACTATTTGGTTTCATAAAAGTCCTGACCTTTTAATTTTGTCAATTTTGGCCAAAAATGGATTATTTGGTTTCACAAAAGTCCTGAACTTTCAATATTTGGCATGCCACATAGGCGTCACATAGGTGCTACATAGGTAAATTGAAATCAAATTGAGAGTTGGCCACAACTGAAACCAAATAATTTGTTTTTGGCCAAAATCGACAAAATTAAAAGGTTAGGACTTTTGTGAAATTTTTATGAAAGGTTTGATCTTTTCACGACATTTAGCCTAAAAAAATTACTAAATTCTTTATCTTAGTTTAAACATCTATTTTAGTTAAGACGACCGAAACTAATCACGAATTCAGTAACTTGTGGTGGTAGATATGACGTGTAAGATCTATCTACTATAGGTCCCCTTGTTATACTTATTTTTTCTTTTTCTTTTCACAAATATTGGATGGGTGTGTAGGGTCCACAAGAAGTAAATAAAAATTAGAAAAGGGAAAAAGAGTTATCTTTAGACGCTTTATACGTAAGTCTGAATTATTTCAAAGTTATTTAAGATTGACTTTTTTAATCAAACTAAGCTCAAAAAATAAAGTTGTTACATGAACTTTACATTTTTTTAGAATAAAGAAGCCATATAAAAAGCAATTACAGGCGTAAAAAATGCCGGAAAATTATAAAATCATTCTTGTTGACTTGACATAAAACGAGAGGTTTGCGCTAACAGAGGCGAGGCGCATTTCCATTCGCAGACCGTCTTACAAAAATAAAACGAAAATTAATAAATTGCTTAGCTAAAGTGATACACTCATCTATAAGAGGATCAATACCGGTTTTTAATGTCAAACAGAGGTGGGAGATGACGTCCAAAGCATCCGACTCGACGATAATATTATGTTTTCCCCTTAACCAGCTCAAAGCTTCCTTTATGGCAATTAATTCAACTGATCTAGCAGTCGAAGAACCCTAAAAAGCAACATTTTGCTTGGAACAGTCTACCACCATCGTCTCTAACAACACAAGACACTCCTGTACCGCTATCATCTGAATAAACTACAGCGTTAACATTAGCTTTTAGCCACCCTCTCGGAGGAGCTCTCCACACAATCAAGCCATCATCTTTCCCCAAACTGAACAATAATTGTTGTCCATTTTTTTGTGCGAATTGCCACATAGCTAAGTCGCTAGCTGCTGAATTAACGATCAGCTCCAGAAAACCGCACTTGCCATTCCAAACGACTTCATTACGGTGCAACCATAATTTCCAGCAAACCATCGCCACATCATTCTGCGCTTCGTTATTTATGGAATTTAGAGTTTGAAACAGCCACGTTTATATGTTCTCATTATCGTCATCAGGAACCTGTACTCCCAACCTCCGCCAACAGTCTCTATCAACCTGACATTGATATAGAACGCGTTCAACTGTTTCTTGCCCATAATTGCGGACCTTGCATTGCAACTGAACGTGAATGCGTTTTTGGGAGAAAGCTGTCATACCTGAGAGAGATGATTTACAAGCTCGCCAAAAAAAAAAACGAACTTTCTTTGGAACAGTCAACCTCCAAATCAGTTTCCAAAGACCAAGCACGTTACCTGCAACCTCCGCATGCAATAAACGATACCCAGTCTTAACTGAATGATTCCCTCTTTTCTCATACAGCCATGTCCAATAATCCTCCTTTCTACAATTACAATTTTTATTTATGATACAGATGAATTATATTTAATTTATTTGATAATTTTTTATTTTAAAAATTTATAATTTAGAATATTTAATACAAATGAATTGAATAACAAAAATAATTCGAAATGGGTAAATGAATTATTGTAGATGCTCTAAGAACTCTATTGTTTGATAATAAAAAAAGTTTTGAATTAATTTTTACTTGCTAGGTAAGCAAAAGAAAAATATTTAAAAATATTACCATATTGTGTTGGAAAGTTATTGAATTTAAAAATTAAAAAGGAAAAAGTGCCTTGTAACTTGAAATGAGAAGATAGAGAGTTTTGTGGTTTTCCCACATTGCTTAGGAAAACTCAATACATTGGGTTTATAAACTTGGTCTTTCTCATATGGGTTTGGGCCCCAAGGGGTACCCAGTTTTGTGAACGGGCTAGGAGTTACATCCTACCCGATTTACCACACACACGCGCGCGCGCCGTCCGGCCGGGCCTGGTCTGGTCTGGATTGGTTGGGTGGTTCGGTTCGGCTAGCACTTTATTTTTTGCATACAAAAGTATTAATAATTTTTATTCAATTCTTTTGTAACTGTTATGACTCTCTGATTACCTCTCCACGTTTTTTGACTGTTGCTGTTTTCCTTCATTAATCAGAAATCATTTTCTGTATTAATTATTTACACAGCAGCTATATTTTCTTAGCCTATAAATACTGGCTTCACTTTTCATTTGAGAGCACACAAAAAGACAGAGCAATACAAAGAAAGTGTTTTAGAGCTGATTTCACAGTGCAGTGTGATCAGTATTTCCGGCTGTTTTATCCTAGGGACGCCGCGGTTGATAGTCAGCTTTGCACCACCGAGCTGTGCCGTGAAACGTCTAAAAGAGAGCGACCTAGTCCGCGACTCAGCCTCATCATATTCAGTTTTACAGCAATTGTTTCAACAATTTTTAGACGTGTCCCTTTACAATTGCTGCCATGAATACCGATGAGGTTGCTGCCTACGGTTCTTCTACTGTTGATGCCAACAAACCATTCCGGTTTGAAGGCTTGCATTTCAAAAGGTGGAAACAGAAGACTGGATTTTTCCTAACCATCAAGAAGGTGGTTTCTGTTTTGACAATGGCAATACCTGTCGTTGATGAAACTGCCGAGGAAGAAGAAAAGGAAAAACAGAACGGTGAACTTCAACAGTGGATGACTAATGATTACTTGTGCAAGAATTTTATTCTCAATGCACTAAGTGATGATCTCTATGATTACTACAATGATGGAAAGACTGCAAAGGAAACTTGGGAGGCGCTGCAAAAGAAATATGATACCGAGGAGGCGGGGACTAAAAAGTATGCAGTCAGCCGCTACCTTAAATATCAAATGAGTGATGAAAAATCTGTCGAGGCGCAATCCAATGAATTGCAGAAAATAGCTCATGAGATCATCTCCGAAGGTATGGTTCTTGATGAACAATTTCAAGTTGCTGTTTTAATTGACAAATTACCTCCTTCGTGGAGGGACTTTAAGAATTCTCTCAGGCACAAAACAAAAGAGTTCTCGCTGGAAAGCTTGATCACTCGTCTTCGGATTGAGGAAGAGGCGAGAAAACAAGATCTAAAAGATGAAGTGCTGGTTGTTAACAACACAAGGAAGTTTAGTTCGATGAGTCTGAAGCCTAATGGCAAGAATTTTAAGAATCAGAATCGCAACTCGAACCAAAACCAAAATGTGAATCGCAACAAAGCGAACCAGAATGGTAATCCTTCAAGGAACCATATTGTGAAACAGGCACCACCTGTTAAGAATGACCTGCCACCATTTCTATGCTTTAACTGTGGAAAACCGGGTCATATGGCACGCAAGTGTCGGAACAAGCCAAGTACTGCTCCACAGGCTAACTTGACTGAAGAGCCTTTTACGGCTATGATAATAGAAATGATGGCTGTGATCAACCTTGTTGGTGGATCAAGTGGTTGGTGGGTAGACACAGGCGCTAATCGCCATGTTTGCCACGATCGTGCTATGTTCAAAACATACACTGCCGTGGACGATAAGAAAGTATTACTGGGTGATATTCACACCACTACTGTCGCTGGAATTAGAAGTGTTGAACTGAAATTTACTTCAGGAAAAACACTAATCTTGAAGGATGTGATGCACACTCCTATGATGAGGAAGAACTTGGTGTCTGGCTATCTTCTCAACAAGGCTGGATTCTTTCAGACTATTGGTGGAGATATGTACACTATTACTAGAAATGGTATTTTTGTGGGAAAGGGTTATGCTTGTGAGGGTATGTTTAAGTTGAATGTTGAAATTATCAATAAAGATGTTGCTTCTGTTTACATGGTTTGTGATTTTAATACTTGGCATGCAAGACTCTGTCATGTAAATAAAAGAATAATTAACAACATGAGCACCCTAGGATTAATACCTAAAATGAACCAAACTGAGTTTGAAAAATGTGAATTATGTAGTCAAGCTAAGATAACTAAAAACTCACATAAATCAGTAATTAGAGAATCTGAACCTTTAGATTTAATACATTCTGATATATGTGAACTTGACGGTACCTTGACCAGAAATGGTAAAAGATATTTTATCACTTTTATTGATGATTGTTCTGATTTTACACATGTGTATTTGATGAAAAATAAAAGTGATGCACTTGACATGTTCAAGTTATTTGTAACAGAAATTGAAAATCAATTCAATAAAAAAATCAAGAGATTTCGCAGTGATAGAGGTACTGAATATGAATCTAGCTTGTTTATAGAATTCTATAACTCACATGGTATTGTGCATGAAAGAACAGCACCTTATTCTCCTGAAATGAACGGTAAAGCCGAAAGAAAAAATAGAACACTTACAGAAGCAGTAGTGTCTATTTTATTGAATTCTGGAGCTGCTTCTTATTGGTGGGGTGAAATTCTGTTGACTGTTTGTTATGTACTCAACAGAGTCCCGAAATCAAACAGGAAGATTTCACCTTATGAGATCCTAAAGAAAAGACAACCAAATTTGTCTTATTTGAGAACTTGGGGCTGTTTAGCCTATGTTCGGATTCCTGATCCGAAACGAATAAAATTAGCAAGCAGAGCCTATGAATGTGTTTTCATTGGGTATGCAGTCAATAGCAAGGCTTATAGATTTTATGACTTGACTGCACGAGTTATTATTGAATCAGTAGATGCTGATTTTTATGAACAGAAATTTCCTTTTAAATTAGGAAATAGTGGGGGCGAATCATCTAGTAATGTTCCTGTGGTCAGGAATAATGAGATTACTAATGATAAAGAACCAGAAATCAGAAGAAGTAAAAGAGCTAGAATTTCGAAAGACTTTGGAACTGATTTCCATGTCTATTCTTTAGAGGAGGATCCTACGAACCTCCAGGAAGCTTTAACTTCATTAGATTCTGATTTGTGGCAAGAAGCCATAAATGATGAGATGGATTCATTAGAGTCCAATCATACATGGCATTTGACTGATCTGCCTCCCGGTTGCAAAACCATAGGTTGTAAATGGATCTTAAAAAAGAAATTGAAACCTGATGGTACTGTAGACAAATACAAAGCTCGACTTGTAGCCAAGGGTTACAGACAACGTGAAAACGTTGATTTCTTTGATACCTATTCACCTGTTACTAGAATAACATCCATTAGAGTGCTGATTTCGATCGCTGCGCTATATGATTTGGTCGTACACCAAATGGATGTTAAAACTGCTTTTTTAAATGGTGAACTGGAGGAAGAAATTTACATGGATCAACCTGAAGGTTTTGTAATACATGGTCAGGAACAGAAGGTGTGCAAGTTAGACAAATCTTTGTATGGTCTAAAACAAGCACCTAAGCAATGGCATGAGAAATTTGATAATCTTGTCATCTCAAATGGCTTTAAAGTGAATGAAAGTGACAAATGTATTTACTACAAATCTGAAAAGGAACTTTGCACTTTCATATGTCTTTATGTAGATGACTTGCTGATTTTTGGATCAAATATTCATGTTGTGAATGCTGTGAAATCAATGTTGAGTGCCAACTTTGATATGAAAGATCTAGGTGAAGCGAATGTCATTCTTGGCATAAAGATAACTAGATCTGAAAAAGGAATTTCTTTAGATCAATCTCACTATGTTGAGAAAATTCTAAAGAAATATAACTACTTCGACTGTAAACCTGCATGTACACCTTATGATCCAAGTGTAAAACTTTTTAAGAACACTGGTGATAGTGTACGACAGTCTGAATATGCGAGCATCATTGGCAGCCTTCGGTATGCCACTGATTGTACTAGACCCGACATTGCATATGTCGTTGGATTACTGTGCAGGTTTACTAGTATTGAGCATTGGCATGCTATTGAAAGGGTTATGAGATACCTTAAAAGAACAATGAATCTTGGATTACATTATCTGAAGCATCCTGCTGTACTTGAAGGGTATAGTGATGCAGATTGGAATACATTGTCAGATGATTCCAAAGCCACGAGCGGCTATATTTTCAGTATAGCTGGTGGAGCTGTTTCTTGAAAATTAAAGAAACAGACGATTCTGGCTCAATCTACGATGGAGTCAGAAATGATAGCACTAGCTGCTGCTAGTGAAGAAGCAGGATGACTAAGAAGCCTGCTAGCTGAGATTCCTTTATGGGAAAGACCGATACCAGCTGTGTTGATCCATTGCGATAGTACCGCGGCTATTGCAAAAATTGAGAACCGTTATTATAATGGTAAGAAACGACAGATACGTCGTAAGCACAGCACTGTTAGAGAGTTTATCTCAACAGGGGCTGTTAGAGTGGATCATGTACGCACTGATGATAACTTAGCAGATCCTTTGACGAAAGGATTAGCTAGAGAGAAAGTCCATAAAACCTCAAGAGGAATGGGACTATTGCCTATTGAATGAATCATCCATAATGGTAACCCGACCTAACTGACTGGAGATCCCAAGAAATAGGTTCAATGGGTAATAACAAGTTATGAATGATATGAGCCAGAACATGCAAAATTAATGCATGATTCCTAAAGCGAGAAGAGGATGAGTTAATAGAATCTCTTAATGAATTCTATACTCCATATGGAGTGGAGTACCTAGCTATAGGAGTACTCTTGATAGCTTCACCTTTGTGAATGTGGAAGTGGGGCCGCTTCCTATGAAATTTGAGGCAAAATTTCTAGAGCGTTCACTAAACTGGGATAGACGTGCAGGGCCATAAATGCACGGGCTTTAGAAAAACACTTATGAAAAGAACGTGCGTGGTTTGATGTCCGAGATAGAGTTTAAGACTCCGAGTCACTCTTGTTGAATCAGAATCTTACTCACTACGCAAAGGTTCAAATCGAAAGATACCTTTGTCTATGCACAATCTTAACAGAAATTGCTCGAGAAACTATTTTTAAAAATTCAAAGTGGGGGATTGTTGGAAAGTTATTGAATTTAAAAATTAAAAAGGAAAAAGTGCCTTGTAACTTGAAATGAGAAGATAGAGAGTTTTGTGGTTTTCCCACATTGCTTAGGAAAACTCAATACATTGGGTTTATAAACTTGGTCTTTCTCATATGGGTTTGGGCCCCAAGGGGTACCCAGTTTTGTGAACGGGCTAGGAGTTACATCCTACCCGATTTACCACACACGCGCGCGCGCGCCGTCCGTCCGGTCGGCCGGTCGGCCGGCCGGGCCTGGTCTGGATTGGTTGGGTGGTTCGGTTCGGCTAGCACTTTATTTTTTTCATACAAAAGTATTAATAATTTTTATTCAATTCTTTTGTAACTGTTATGACTCTCGGATTACCTCTCCACGTTTTTTGACTGTTGCTGTTTTCCTTCATTAATCAGAAATCATTTTCTGTATTAATTATTTACACAACATCTATATTTTCTTAGCCTATAAATACTGGCTTCACTTTTCATTTGAGAGCACACAGAAAGACAGAGCATTACAAAGAAAGTGTTTTAGAGCTGATTTCACAGTGCTGTGTGATCAGTATTTCCGGCTGTTTTATCCTAGGGACGCCGCGGTTGATAGTCAGCTTTGCACCACCGAGTTGTGCCGCGAAACGTCTAAAAGAGAGCGACCTAGTCCGCGACTCAGCCTCATCATATTCAGTTTTACAGCAATTGTTTCAACATATTGATATGAAGAAAATTTCATTTTTAGTGAAAAAATTGTATTTTGAGCTAATTAAAAATTTATATTCTAATTAGAATATAATTAAAATACTAAATGAAATAAATTATAACTTCTACTTGAACCTATTACTCTATGAAAATATTATATTAATAAACTATTATTATTTGATATTTATAATTAAATTATTAATTATAAGTTACTTTACACTACTATTTTAGCTACTTAATAAATTAAATTACTAATGCTCTTTCAATATAATAATTTATTAAAAAATTTATTAATGTATTATTTAATATTATTTAATTTAAATAAATTATTAAAAATTATATTATTATTTACTTGTCATATTACGAGCAACTTGCTGTGTATGTAAAATAATTTTATTTTAAAAAATACATTATAGGTGTTTTAAGGTTTGAATTCCACCGATTGTAAGATTCCTAGTAAGATTCAGAAAAGAATTATTAATATAAGTTATTTTATATTTGTTTGACTAATGTAGTATAATAATGATAATAATAATGTTGACAGATCCCTCGTCCATAAAAATAATTCCCACGGGTTTTACACGGATTGATAACATAACCAAATTGATTCTCTCACTCAAAATTAAGATCCATGCCTGCAAATATTAATAATCAATGAATTAATTCATTTGCCTTACCGTGTTTACGTTTTTGTTTTCTATTATATACATAATGGATTTTTTTTTCTTAAATCGAATTTACCATAAAATATTCTTATTATAAACTCTACTGTAAAAATGAAATATATTTCTTCTAACATTTTTACTTAAAATAATTTCAGGGTTGGACCTGACCTGATCTTGATAGGCAGACAGTTTCGTTCAAACTAATTTTATACTTTGGAGTAATTTAGACTGGTTCACTTGTGATAGTTGCAATTTAACTTCTTCTTTTTCCTATATTATTAAAATCAGCATTAATATAACAATTCTTTCGGACCGTTGGCTCAACTTAGAATTGAAGATCAACCCAGTTTAATTATTTCAAAAAAGTAAAAATACAATTCTATAAAAAATTTACTTTTTAAAACACGGATAAAGATATGTTTTTGAAAATAAAAATATTATATACGTTAAAACTCTTTAACTAAATATTATATACAAAAACACTTTTTTACGACACTATTATAGCAACATTTTGTACAAATATCACTTTAAATAATAAAACAGAGTTAAAGTAGTATTTTAATAAATGACATTGAAGATATATATTTATTCTAGCTATTATTCAAATTATTAAGTTGAAAATTTTATCACTTTCCAACTTTAATTTGAAATTCTAATTTTCATCCTATTTTTACTCCATGTTTATCTTTTTTTAACTATCACTACCTCTTGACAAGTTACCCACGACATGTATCATAATAAAAGATAAAAGAGAAGTCTTTCAAGTTTCACCATCTACAATTAAAATAATAATTACTAATCTATTTTTTCTTTCACAATTTGCTCTATAAGACGATGTTTGGTGTTTGGCAACAAAGTGGCATGCAATCTAGACAGCTGAAATATGAATCTCTTGAGAGGTAATCTCTTTATTTTTAATTCTTTATTTGTTTAAAATAATGAACCTTTCAATTATATCATGGTTATCTCAACTTTGGCCTGAAATAGCTTAATTCAAATTTGTCACTAGTTATTACAGGAAACAAGAGCTGCATTATTTTCATGTAACATGAGAGGTAAGCTATGGCTGTTTAATTTTTAATTTCTAATTTTTTTTAATTTTTTATAATAAAATTAGGCATATGGGAACATTTTTCAAATAATAAGATTGTATATATATAGCAGGTTTGTGCTCTAAGCTTCAGTCTTCAGATCAAAAATTCATTGAAGAGATAAAAGGAAGATAAGATTCCGTATAAGAATAATAAGGTAAGAAAATTGTTTCGTGAATAAAGAAGAAAAAGATAGGAAGTATCAAGAAGCTGGAAAACTCAAGCGAATTGTAAAGCCATTGATTGTAACCATTTTTTTTTTTGGTAGTGTTTGTTATATTCTTTCGATTTTTCTGATATGCAGATACTTGTATAATGTCGTCTGTATCATAATAGTAGCATCAAATTGAGAGATTAAACTTTTGTAAAGTATGTTTACAATGTAAGTATATTGCAATAAATGAAAACTTTTTTTTTCTGTTCTATTGATTGATGAATTTATTTAGCTATCTATTTTTTCATGAAGTTTATATACCATCTAAATATTATAATGAATGAGAAATAACAATAAAAAATATTATAGATTAAATGTTTATTATGACAAAATAACGATGAATTTTTCTAGTCATAAATGTTGCAAAAGATGTTATGAACAATACTAATAAATAGTTATTACAACACTTTTTAAATATTATTATATTATGTGTTTCAACGATTTTTAAAATCTGTCACAATAAATATTTTTAAATGTTACCAAAAAAGGCTACAAACAATTGTATTAAACGTCACTTAAACACATAACGACACCGACTAATATAACATTTTAATGACATTTGTGAAAAATGTTGGTATAAATTTTAGATGACATTTTTTTAATTTTTAGTAACATTTGTTGAATGACACAATAAATCATTTTTGTCGTAGTCTGCCTTATATTTGCATATGAGTTATTGTATTTCACTTCAGAGACTTACACAACATGGATTCTTCGATATCTTATTTTCTTGAGCTTTTTATACATATGCAATCCATTCCTTTATATAAATTTCTTCTTTAAGTTGTGCTAATTCGCCTGCAATTAACTCATCAAGGCTCAAAATAAGCTGCTTGGATAAATTTTTGGAAGTTGGACTTATACCTTTTTAATAACCTTCATTAATTGTCTTTAAAAAAATTATATTTCATATTAGATGTTAATTTAATAAGTTAAACTTTTTGAGACTTTATTTTTTATACTAACTTTAAATGTTTTTGTAATTTTTTTTTAAAAATTGGTCATTATATTCCTGCATTTTTTCATTAACATATATTTATTTTTATTTTTTGATTTTTGCAACTGTTTGACATTTTTTTTTACTTTTGTGGCTTTTTGACATTTTTTTGATTTTTTTCATGCATCGTTCAACCAAAAATATAATAAATTAATTTTTTTTTAATTTTTTTACATTAATTGTCATTTCTTAATATTTTTCTTTAAATCATTCAAGAAATATCTTCGATACATATTTGATACATCAGTGATACATCTCGCATACATTACTAATACATATCAAAAACAGCTCAAATGCGTTCATTTTAAATATATATTAACTTATTAGACGTGTCTGAGATGTCTCTTAAATGTATTTGTTAGATATATCTTTGATATATAATTTATACGTTATAAATATATTCTTAATATGTATTATTGATATATATTTTTTAAAATTTCTAGAGCATGTGACACATATATTATTTTATAGATACATTTCAGCTGCATATTAATTATATATGTAGTGTTCAATGCGTACAATTGAGATACAAATGTATACATATATGATATATTTCTTATACATATTAGAAATAGTTCACATGTATTCTCGTTCAAATATAATTTAATTTAGGAGATGTATGTGAAATATGTTCAAAATGTATTTGACAAATACATCATTGACACAAAATAATGTAAATTATTAACGTTAACTAATAACATGTGGTTGTAATTAAATTTATTTCTCTTATTGTAAGGACTTATTATAAGAAATAAAAGTACAGGAATCTAATGAACTCTATTGATTTTTAAAAATTGGAATAATAAATAATATATAGTTAGTGAGAGATTTTTAGGTAGACTCAGTCCATCACGTCATCCGTGGACTAAACTTATAATATAATGATACATTATTAAAATAATGGCAATTTTGTAAATTCGTTTATTATTTATTTACACATTTAAATAGTAATATTATAAGATTACCATCATTTTATTAACGTGTCATTATGATAGACTTAGTCCACGGATGACGTGATAGAGTGAGTTTACTTAAAAATTTCTCATAGTTAAGGGACCTTAAATTAACATTGATATTATGGGATGGAAAAGAATGGCGTGTGGCTCTCCCTACCAATGCCACAAGAAGATTATCTGCTCAACCAATTCTATCCACAAACACACTAAACCTTAACTAACAGTATCTGCACAGCCTCCTCAGCAAATTAAAGCAATCGGCAGCTTCAACAATGTCATCAGCTGTAGTTGCAGGCACCTCTTCTTCTTCCTTCTCCGCCACTTTCACCAGAAGCCATTCCATCAAAACCTCTTCATCTCCATCAACAAAGACAACATTATCCTCTCAATCCCAGGTTCTATATCATTCCCATTCCTCTTGTATTCTGTAACTATATTTATTTTTATTTTAACTCACCCTCTCGAGTGGGAGTCAGTCTATGATCACTGTCAAACCTCGGGATGTGGACTGTCCGCAAGCCCACATAACTAGAAATTCCAGACTATAACGAAATTGCTAGGTTCTATATCATCCCCATACTCCTTGTATTATGCTGGCAAGTTAATAAAGCAACTTATTCCGCACGGGGTTGGTATAGTGGTCTAAGCCTCACTCTCAGCTATTTGGGCGCAAAATGGAGTAGTTGAAACTCGACTGCTGGCCGTTATACCTCAAATTTGTCAGACACTCTAGGGTTTGACAGTGATCGTGGGCTTCGGCTCGGAGGAATGAGTCCTCGTTGCCAAAAGAAATAAAGCCATTTGGTAATTTTCTTTGTTTGTTTTGTGCGTAGAAAACTAGTTTTCAAGGTCTATCACTTAAAGATGCCAAAAGGGCATCCTCAGAAATCTTTATAGCTGAGAAGAAGAACAGTTTCAGCAATGCAAGAAAAGGGCTACAGATCAGTGCAAGAACCAGTGGGGCTTCAAAGACTATTGAAGTTGACGTTGACAAGCCACTTGGTCTCACTTTAGGTCAAAAGAGCGGCGGTGGCGTGGTCATTACGGTATGTTTTCATTCTTGTTTTGTGAAATTTAGACTGTTTATGATAGCAGGAAATCATGTGTTGGTTGAAATGCTTAGGCGGTAGATGGAGGTGGGAATGCTGCTAAAGCAGGGCTGAAAGCAGGGGATCAGGTGCTATACACTAGCAGCTTCTTTGGTGATGAACTTTGGCCTGCTGATAAGCTGGGATTTACTAAAACTGCAATCCAAGCAAAGCCTGACTCTGTTTACTTTGTTGTTAACAGGTTTATTTGCTTTCCGAGCTTTAATTTTGTTCGATTAGGCTAATAAATTATCGTAGCATTTGAGAAAACTGTGGATCAAATTGAAGTGCACCATAATCAGATAGGTGTAGAGGTTTTAGAATTTAAAGCTTGTGTATAGGTAGCTTGAATATTGAGTTGATCAAGAATTTGTTGCAATGCAGGGGACCAGACGTAGATGTTAAGAAACTAAATAAAAGACCAGCTCCGCCTCGCTTTGGAAGAAAGTTGACTGAGACTCAAAAGGCAAGCTTTTCAATCTCCATCTCAATCTTTTTTACTTGAATCAATAATTTTGCTTACTTGTATTTTAGGTCAGCCTGAACCGGGTTCGATCCATTGATCCTCTTATGTGAATGAATTCCTTAATTCATAGATAGTAGACAGGGTCACAGGGGCATACAAAAACCGAATGAAACTAAATAATCGACTTGACAAATTCAGTTTGGTTAGGTTTGAAATTATAAAAAAATTCAGTTTTGGTTTTAGAAGTATAAACTTCAGTGCAAACTGAACTAAAAACTCAAACAAACCTGGCTGGTTTAGTTTGATTTAATTTGGAATATTTAAAAGCGGTTTGGTTTTGAAAAAAATGAAATTTTCAGTTCCATTTGAAATTTTTAAAATTGTCGGTTTCAAAAATCAAAATTTCGGTTAAAGTTGATTCATTTTGAATGGAATGTATACCCCTAACAGTGGAGTTTATAAGAGAGGGTCCATAGATGATCGAATCGAGCAGGCAAGAAATTCCTATGTTATATTTTTTTAATATCTCATAGTTTATAAACTATTGCAGGCTAGAGCCACCCACATATGCCTCGACTGTGGATACATATACACTGCACCAAAACCTTTTGATGAGCAGGCAAGATTAATCATCCATTCTTATATATATTACACATTAACTTCTCGATTTCTACATTTCAGTGTTGCGTTTTTATAATCTTGTCCGGCGTTTCCTGTTTCATTTCTATAGCAAATTACTAATAATGTTCTTATTATCTACTAGAATGTCAAATGATCTTGCTTGGTTTGTTGATTTTATTATATGCAGCCGGACACGTACGTATGCCCTCAGTGTATAGCACCAAAGAAGAGGTTTGCGAAATATGATGTGAACACCGGAAGAGCAATCGGAGGCGGTTTGCCTCCCATCGGAGTCATTATAGGTCTGCTGGCTGGTGTTGGTGCTGTTGGTGCTTTGCTTGTTTATGGTCTTCAATAAGGCAGTTAACCTCAACAAGTTTTACTTCTTGTCCTACTTCTTTTCAATTTTTATAGTCCAAAGTTTATGTGGTATTACACATTTTATATTCTTTAACATTGCTAGAAATTATATTTTGGGATATTTTGGTTTCATGTGAATTGTAAGTGTAAATCTGGAAACTTATTAGTACCTCAAACGAAATCAATTATTGAAAATAGTTTTCTTTATCAATTTACGTGAGTAAAATCTTTTTGCTGATGGAACAGGTGCACCCAAAGTTACATAGAATTCTATTTTTGTTTTTTGGAAATGGGTTATTTATGCCTTTAAGTTTTGACTTTGGAATCAAATAAGTCTTTAATGTCCGGAAAGGTTCAAATATGCCATCAAAGTCTTAAAAATTGAACAACCAGACTTTTTAATTTTGACAATTAGACCCCTAATATCTCATTTATGCGTTAAAGTTGGGGTCTGTTTGTTCACTTTTTAAGACATCAGAGATATAATTGAATCTTTTCACACGTTGAAAACTTTTTTGATCAAAATCAAACTTTAAAAGTATAAATGACTATTTATTTTGGGTGTATTTACCTTTTTAAGGGCACTACTGAATGTGGAAAACACGTAGAGCACATAATTTTGGAAGGACTTCATAATTTACATGGTAACTTAATAGAATAGATATACTTCACCTAATTACAAATATTAATTCAAATTTTATTAATTATGATTAAAATATTATTATACTTTTTAAAAAGTAAATTTATATCATGACTAATTTTTTCTATTAAATTTAAAGAATGATAATGACTAATTTATATATCCACCCTAAAACAGCTAGTACTACATTTTTATCCAACATTTTATGGCATAGAAAATTCCACTAAAAAATGTTATTAGTAATTACTAATTACTATCTTTCTTTTTGGTATTAAAAAAGGGATGTTTATGCTAGAGTAATAATTAGATTTGTGAAATTACATGCCTACTAGGTGAAATTAAGTTATTGCCAAAAACACAATGACTAATTTACCACTACTCATACATTATATTTACACACATGGAACATCTTTTAAACCAACAACTTACTTCAGCTAGTGCTTATCTTAATTGGAAGGTGTAATTTAAAGGCACTAAAATGGGTAAGCTGCATTTGATGCTTGAGAAAGTAGAAATGATAGGCACCAAAGTCCCTATTATTCTTGTTTTTTTTAAACCCAGTACGCCTTATATGATACTCTTTCCGTTCTATTTTAAAAGTCTCATTTGTTATTTTGTGAGTGTTATTTTAAAAAATTTAGTTTTATTTTTAAAATGTTTTTATTTGTACTTTTATTTTTACTCTTAATTTAGTCATCTTAAAGAGACTATATAGAAAATTCCACTATAATTAATAAAGACAAAACATGAAACATGAAAAAATAAATATTTTTTTAATATTTCTGTAAAAACAAATGAGACTTCTGAAAAATAATAGAGGGAGTACATAATTATCTGATCTATAATTTATAATTTAAATTAATACATTTAATAACATAATTTACAAAATCTCAAATTGTTAATTTATATTTATCTTTATTTACACATTCACAATTCACCGCATGAATAATTTTTTGAGTCAATTTTCATTTTTATATCACTTTCTGGATTGAGATATTTATATAAATATAATTTATATATATAAACTTTATAAAATTTATGAATTTAAATATAATTTATAATTTATTAATAAAAACTCGACATTATTTCCATTAACTAGTAAGATAGATGATTCTTTTAACAATTAGCTAATAACTATAGTTTAAATGGTATAAGTGCTAGGTCACGTTTTCAATTCCTTTCACAAACGCGCCCCCTTTCCGACTATAAAAAAAGAGAGAACTTTTTATTTTGGCAAAACCGTCCATGTACTTTTTTATTATTTGAGATTGAACTCTATTTTTTATTTATTGAACTTTATATTTTTATTTATCAACATTAAATTTTATATTTATAGTTCCTGAGGTATTATGTCTCTTTTGTATTATGAAAATATAGTATTTGTATGCTACGCGCCGTTAATACAACTGATTTTTTTTTATTCTTTTATATATTTTAACTTTATTAAAATTTAGTCTTTATATTATATTTTTATTGATGTGTCCTGCAATTACTTTTTTAGTATGAAATGAAAACAATATTGACACGCTTCATGACGGAAGGACTCAATATTTATAAAATTTAAAATTTATAAGAATTCAATATTGATAATTAAAAGTGAGGAGATCAAATCCAATAACAGAAAAATTACAGGGACCAAAATCATGTGTGATGCCTTTTTGTTTTATCATTTTGAAAATGAGAGAAAGATTTGGTTAATTTCCGTCGTGTAAAGCGACAGGAAATAGATAGATGCCACTAAAAAAGTGTTGGTGTTATTATATAGTACCACTTTTACCCCCTTTAAATAAAACTTACAAAAACATAATGATAGTATTTTGAGTGTTTATTACACATAAGTATTGCGTCACGTCATTTGTACAATAAAACAATAAATATTTATAATATAATTTTTTAGTTTTTTTTATCATTAAATTTTTTACATGCTTACACATTACTCTTTCCGTTCTAATAGAATTGTCCATTTTGAGAAATTTTTTTATTTCAAAATTTTTGTCCACTCTCAAAAAGTGACTAATTTTACACTCAATTTTTTTTATATTATTTCTATTTAAAATCCACTAATGAATAAATTGAAAGTAAATTAAAAATGGACTCTATATTAAAAAGGATATGATAAGAAAAGAAATTTTTTTTTTTTAAAATTCATAAACAATAATATTTTTTTTAAACTGTATAATAAAAGTAAAGTAGACAATTGAACAAAAAGAATATTATTTTATTACACGGATCACATAGCGCAACAGTTGTGGTAGTGCAACTTTCCTGGTATTTTAGAATGACACGATTTTTTTTTTGGTACAAGGTACATGAGGTGTCCTGAACGGATCTCAACTATGAGACGGCACCTTTAAGCCTTCCACATTCAGACTAATCCCCACTCGAGCCGGGTAGGTCCCTTTCGGGAGGCAAAACTCTGGCCCCAAGTTTTAAACGGCTGCATACATGAGTACGGTTCGAACCCGCGACCTCACTTAAGCTAGAAGAGTGCCTTACCAACTCATTTACGCCTTGGGGTTAGAGTGCCACGATTAATAGTAGTATCAACCAACTTTACGTTTCGTCTTCAGACAAAGAGGCATCTCTTTATTACTCTTTTCCACTACTACTAAACACAAACTTAAAAAAAGAAAACCATTTTCACAGAATTTCTTACAGTGGGCTTGAACAAGACTGTGGTTTGTTCTAGAGAGATAAAACGGCAGTGTTTAGAGAGAGATATGGAAAGAAAGGCCCTGATTCTATGCTGTGTTGTTGGTCTCTTGGGACTGTTATCAGCTTCTACAGGTTTTGGTGCAGAAGGCACTCGAATTAAAGTACTTTTTCTCTTCTTAGATCTTGTTTTGGGTTCTGTGTTTCTTTTTTCTGTTTGTTCTCTCTGTGTTTTGCTTCTCCTCTCTGTTTTTGGTTGGTAAGAGTTTAAAAAAAACAGAAAAGGAATTTAAGTAGTTGATTTTGATGATCTTATTGTTGTCATGCTTTTATTATAATCAGATAATAGGTTTGTGCAATACCCAGTTGGCTAAAATGATAAATTTTGCATTTTTAGATATGTTTCTGTGCTTTCTCTGTGATAAAAAAAAGGTTTCTTTCAATTTGGAGTTTTTTTTTTGTTTAATCCTTAATTAAAGAAATTAATCTGTGACATTGTTTCCATCACCGTATTGATTAATGGTTCATTTAATGTAGGTTACTTAGATTTCTTTAGATTCAACTTTATTTACTGTAATCAATGTGGAGGTGTATGTAGCTTGAAAATGCAAAAACTTTGTCAAGAATAAGTCATAAATATTGTGGTTTTAGAGATTTTGAAGTATTTTTGGAAATGGAAACGAAATGCCTAACGTAGGACTAGAGAAGTTTCCATGCAACATAGCGGTGGACTTTTGGGATGATCTTTTGAGGACTTTGTTTGTATAGATGAAGGTTTCTCCAGCATTTGATACTTTTGTGTTTCTCTTCTAATACTATTATAAACATTTTTTGAGATTATAAAGATAGGAGCTTATCGTGCTTTCAGAAAGGAGACGGTGGTTTCTGTAGCAAGTTTGTAAATGTTCATAATGTTGCATAAGCTAGCTAATGAAATTAAACTACATACTTTGTTTTTTCTTGAAGATAAATTGCGGCTATGATTCCAATTTGGCTTTGTTGGTATGAGGTGCTCTAATTGTCTGCCCTCAAGGCTAAGGTCGATCTATAGTCTGCCTAAGAATTTCAATGTCAACTTAATACTTTCTTAGTTTCTTAAGATGCGTGCTTTAGTTGATGCATTCTATTCGTTTTATTGCCTCTAACTTCGTATAGTTTTGCTGCCTGCCATAACACTTTTTCTTATGCTTACTGTAATTCATTAAAGTAGCTCAATAGGATTCATTTTCTTATACCTTTTATAATCCTCTAGGGTTCTGAGGTTCAGTTTACATCTGCCACACAATGTACATATCCTCGGAGTCCTGCTCTGGCTCTTGGTCTGACTTCAGCTACGTCACTTATGTTAGCTCAAGTGATTATTAATGTCGCAACTGGATGCATTTGTTGCAAAAGAAGCCCTCATACTTCCAACTCAAATTGGACAATCGCTTTACTCTGCTTTGTCGTTTCATGGTAATTATTACTTTTACTTCTTTCAGAAGGTTTTATCACCACTCATTTTAAAAGTTCTCTGTGACTACTGTGTTAGTGCCTTAATTGATGGTTTTTATATTTATCTTCCAAGTAAAAAATGTTTCTTTAGTATGTTTACTTGAATGCTTCTATCTGTAAGCTATTAACGCAATCTTGTTTATGTTTTCTTAAATTTATTATCGAGTATAGGATCAGGACATCAGCATTTTTTTTTTAATTAACTGATCAGACGAAAGAACCACTCAACGGATGATTTTTGTAGCAACTATATCTCTGTGCTACATGTTTATATCGAGACAAATTACACAAAGGCTTTGATAACCTGCTGGTTATATTAGTTTACCACAAAAACCTAATTTAGCTGTTTGATGTCAAACAACTCCTGTTTGATCTTGAGACAGCTGAACTAAACACCTACTAATTATCCAACATAAGACATATGCAGAGAAGAAAAGAGAAGTATTGGATTTAAGCATAATCATATAAAATAATAATTTTCTCGCTTTCATGTTTTTTATATTATATATGCAGGTTCACATTTGTGATAGCTTTTCTTCTATTACTTACCGGTGCTGCACTTAACGATCAACATGGTGAAGAGAGCATGTACTTTGGGAATTACTACTGCTATGTTGTCAAACCAGGAGTCTTTGCAGGCGGCGCGTTGTTGGCTCTTGCAAGCGTCACCCTTGGCATTCTCTACTATCTAACTTTAAACATAGCAAAGAGTGTTAATCATCAATGGGGCAACCCTCCTCCTGTTTCTAATCCCGGTACTGGCATCGCCATGGGACATCCTCATATCCCCCAACCACAGAGCACTCGAGATCCCGTTTTCGTACACGAAGATACTTACATGAGAAGGCAGTTCGCTTGATTAGTAAAATTCTCAAAATTGCATATTTATTAGTCTCGATGACTCTGGCTGCAGGACATTATGTAGAAAGGTGACCGTTGCAGCACAATGTTCCGGTCATTTTTTTTGCTGTCATTGACTCATTGGCGTATTCACCTTCATGTGTTTCTCTTCCATGATTCCATGATCTGACTTTACAAATTATATATGTAAATATACAGTTTGGTTCCGGTTTAGAGTCAATTCCTGATTGGTTTCGGTTCACTGAATATTGATTCTCAATGGTTCTTGAGTCAGGAGAAAATTATTATCTTTTTAATTTTTACAGAAGTAGACCGAATGGTATATGGTTTTGAATCAAATTAAGCTCCGGTTGGAACTAGAACAGCAAAACTAGCCAGACCGGTCAATATGTTGCTCTGTTCAAGCCTAGAATGAAGTTGCATGAGAGTTTTGAGCAAAGCAATGCTCATCTCATTTGAATGTCTTAAGTGTTTGGATTTTAGACAATTTTAAGTTTTACTGTTAACAGACTACAAGAAGAATCAGAACTTAGCAATCTCCAGTTTTGTAAGGAAAAAAATGCACCAACTGAACTTTTTTTTTCTCGATTTTGATATCTAAACTTATGAGTTATATGACCTGTTTTACATTGAAAAAACTCAAATATTCTCACTTCATTTTATGATAATTTTTTTCTATCTTCTCTCTCTCTGCACGTCATCAAATACTTTTATGATTGCTTTTGTATTAGTTGATATTATAGATTTTGTATATTACTTACTATCAATATATTAATATTTTTTTTAAAGAAAAGTTTTTAGGGCTTTTTACATAACTATCCCGAAAAAATTACTACATAAGTACTAGCACAGAAAAATAATTCTCCGAGATACTGAAAAGAATATATACAATAATACATGATTAAGGAAGACACTAAAAATATGCTATTTTTTTAATTCATCGGATCTCATTAAATACACATATTACACACTGAAAATATACTCATATATAAAAGTTAGCAAAAATAATACTTCACTAGTCAACAATTAGCATATCATGTGTTGATTGATCGGATGTCACTGGTCAAACAATTTTTCGGCCAAAAATACACTAAAAATACTCTATCCGTCTATCGGACTCTGATAGAGTATTTAAGCTAAAAATGTTTAAGTGGTCAAGTTAAAAAAATAATTTTTAAAATTTATGTAATAAATTTTAGAAGAAGGTGGATAATGTACTTTTCTCAAAATTCTATCAATGATATTAATTTTTTAGATATTTATATTTTAATGTTTAAAATTGCATTTCTTCATTCTGAAAAAAAAATTACATTTCTTTTATCAACTCAACTTTTTTAAAAATTTACTAATTAAGTACTTTTAAATGTTCAATTTATGCTAAAATATTAAAAATAAATAGTACATTTATTTAAATTGTATCCTCATATTAATAAAAAAAATGATAGTAGTGTCAAGTGTGTAAATGATATTCTTGCTTATATATAATCAAAATTGATAAACCAAATATCTTGATATCCTTACAAAAAATTAATTATTATTTTTAAAAAAATGTTGATACTAAATAGATATTGTTTAAAATCAAGACACTAAAAATATAATTTTTTATTTCAAAATAATATTGATCATATTTAAATTTTAATTAATAAATATAAAAAAAAAACCCATAACATAATTATGACAAGAGAATTTGTATACTAGTAGGATTTATTTGAGCTCCTCTTTCTAACCAAATTAGGTAAAACATAAGATTACGGCCAAGTAAATAACTATACATTTGATGGACATTTTGGTCACTATATTATAACGGCTAGTTTGGATCACAAAGGTAGCCGTTGCCACTCTCATTTTCTTTTTCAATAAAAAACAAACCATACTTGACGGCGAGAACCCAAATCAAGAAAAAAGAAACCCTAATTGCAATCCCAATCAGTACTATATAAAGCCACCAAATTCAATTCTCAATCACCATCTCTCTCGTCTGTTCATATTGATTATAACTTCTCTCCTAAGCAATTCTCGCATAGCCGACTCACATTAATCTTTAATTTCTATACTGCTTTAGTTTTGAATTTCTTTATCTAACCTTTATTTTTGCAGGGTTTGTTTAAGTTAATTATTAATATCTGTTTGCGTATGTTTAATCTTGTTTAGCTTTTAGTTTCTATTTGTTTCTGTTATTATTTGCGTTTTGTGTGTGTTTTTTTGGTATTAATTATGGATGCAGGAAAAGTTCAATCGAGATACCCACTTCAAGAACAGTTTCTTCAAAGAAAGAATTCTAAAGACAATGTATGGTGTTTCATTTCAGTTTAATCTTTGTAAATTACTTTTTTTTTCGTGTTTATTTGAATTGGGTATTGATTGTTTATGCATTTTTGTATCAGTTGGATAGATTTATACCGAACCGATCTGCTATGGATTTCGACTATGCGCATTACATGTTGACCGAAGGTAAGAAAGGTCCGGAGAATCCAGCAGTTTGTTCACCGTCGAGAGAGGCGTACAGGAAGCGATTAGCGGAAACATTGAACATGAACAGATCTCGGATTCTTGCTTTCAAGAACAAGCCTCCTACTCCTGTTGAGTTGATTCCTCAAGAACACATTTCATCTACTCATCTTCAGGCTAAACCTACTAAGCCTCGCAGACACATTCCTCAGGTAGCTTATCGAATCTAATTTAATCTAATCGGGTTTTTGATTGTTTGATTTTGTGTCCAGTGTTTGATTATTTGTTTGTTTGGTGCAGACTTCTGAGAGGACATTGGATGCTCCCGACATTGTTGATGACTTCTACTTGAACTTATTGGATTGGGGTAGCAGCAATGTTCTAGCTATAGCTCTTGGAAATACAGTCTACTTGTGGAATGCAACTGACGGTTCTACATCTGAGCTTGTGACTGTTGATGATGAAGTTGGTCCTATTACCAGTGTCAATTGGGCTCCTGATGGACGCCATGTTGCCATTGGCCTGAATAGTTCTGAAGTCCAATTGTGGGATTCTACTGCTAATAGACAGGTTATTACCTGACATTGATGTTTTCTCTGTTCTTTTGTGCCTTCTTTTGTTAGTCACTGTACTGATTGTTTTGATATGTGTTATATGCAGCTGAGATCAATGAAAGGCGGTCACAGATCGCGAGTCGGGGCTCTGGCATGGAACAACCATATCCTTACTACAGGAGGAATGGACAGCCTAATTATTAACCATGATGTGAGAATTAGAGAGCACATCGTGGAGACATACAGAGGGCATCAACAAGAGGTTTGCGGGCTTAAATGGTCAGCTTCCGGCCAACAATTAGCTAGTGGAGGAAATGATAACCTTGTTCATATATGGGATAGATCTACTGCGACATCGAACTCCGCCACACAATGGCTTCATAGGCTTGAAGATCACACTTCTGCAGTAAAGGCTCTTGCTTGGTGCCCTTTCCAAGGAAATTTACTGGCTACCGGAGGAGGTGGTGGTGATCGGACTATTAAGTTTTGGAATACCCACACAGGGGCTTGCTTGAATTCAGTAGACACTGGCTCTCAAGTTTGTTCTCTGCTGTGGAACAAGAATGACAGGGAACTGCTCAGCTCCCATGGATTTACTCAGAATCAGCTTATTTTATGGAAATATCCATCCATGGTGAAAATGGCAGAACTCACTGGTCATACTTCAAGAGTCCTTTATATGGCCCAGGTAAAATCTAATTAAATTTCTTGACGACTTCACTAAATTTGTTAAATTTCCAGAATATTCATAGTGTGGTGAATTTTCCTTTTCAGAGTCCGGATGGTTGCACAGTAGCAACAGCAGCAGGTGATGAAACACTGAGATTCTGGAATGTTTTTGGCGTTCCAGAAGTGGCTAAAGCTGCTCCAAAAGCAAGTTCTGAGCCATTTTCCAATGTTACTCGCATCCGTTGATTATAATGTAGAAATTGGATTTGATTGGTCTAAACAACATTCATCTTTGGGACAAGAAGTAGCGAACACAGCTCCTTCAGAATTTTCAAAGAGCAAACAGACTGTCCAGGTCCAGGTATAAAGTTCTTGGATTTTTTTGTCTACATTTATCACATATGGGGTAGCTGTCTCCTATGATCTCATAAATGTCAGTAATTTGTTGCAGGTAGCTATAACAAGATTTGCAGTGCATCCTTCACTTGGAAATCAGATTTGAGGACAAGCTAGAAAGAGGTCCTAATCAGAAATATGCATATTTTCCAAAGTGGATGGAGGGATTTCAAGTTGTTGCTGTCAGAGATGTATGTACAGAAAGGCATTGACATCTTGTTTCAGTAGAATGTAGTCCCTCATTTGCAAACCCCATAACGAGAATGTAGTCCCTCATTAGCAGCCTCTCTCTCCCTTCACTTGGAAATTTGGTTAGAGGACAAGCTAGAGGTCATAATCAGAAATCTTGTTTCAAGGAAGGTATCGTCGCTCATCTGCGACGAAATGAGACTTGTCAAAAAACCCCACAAGCCAACGGAAATTAACATAGTTTGTTGACTGATGTTGCAAGGATTAATACTTTGCCAGCCTTTTACTGTGTAACTGGCCTTCTTTGTGTTCAATTATGTGAAATGAACAGACTCTTCTTTTATAATTATCTTCTTGCAATGTGTTAATTTATTGATTGAAGCACCTCACTGACTTTTTGTAGAAAAATTTATGAAAATGACTTTTTGTAGAAAAATTTATGAAAATGGCATTTCATGTACATTTATTGAATTTACTTATGAATGATGATGGTCATTGTTAGATATGCAAGTATTTAAACCAGATTTAATGAAGGATGATTCTGTAAATGATACAGTTCCCTATTAGGCCAAGTAAATTTATTTAACCTTACATCTGGAGTAATATGCAGCAACACTAACAGCATTAATTGGTCTCGTCTCGATGATGAATGACGACGGTGTGAGATAGAATACAATTTGAATTGAATTTTGATACGAGACTGTGATCCATGAAATGGAAGTCATCCGCAATGAGAAAGACTTCAATGTCATGCAATGGACTTGATCAATACACAACATAGAATATAATTTCCGCTAAGCACTCTTGGTCATGAAATCAAAGCTTTTAAGTGCATTTACAATTGCTTCAGGACTTTGAGTAGCATCAACTTTGTATATGCCTTCAAAATCATCAATGTGCAGCAAGTCCAGCTGTGATTGCAAAAGAGTAGCCGGCATGAAATGCTTGCCTTCTGCAGCTCTTTTGTTTAGTCGATCAGCAAGTACCTCAGCACCAACATCTAGCAACACAAACTTAACCGCACTGACGTAGCTTCCAAGTTTGTAATAAGGGTCAGCAGATCTAAGAATTTCTCGATATTTATTCCGCAGTGCAGAACAGCCAAGTATTACAGTTTCTCCACCAATCAAACTCTCCCTTAATGCATCTTGTAGACTCTTAAGCCATGGAATTCGATCTTCATCCGAAAGAGGAATACCTTGACGCATCTTTTCTATAGGCAAGCACTCCAGCAGAGTAAAAGAAAAAGATTCATATGCAGTATAATATGAGTAAGAAAATAAGTAAAGATAGTACTAAAAAGATGTCAATACCTTTATTTGAGAGTGAGTGAAAATCATCGGCATCAAGATACTTACATTTCAAATCTCTCGCTAATATCTCACCGATTGTCCTGTCGAAGCACATACTCAATGTGAAAAATTCATCACCAAGAAGAATACAAAAGTTGCAACGAGATAAAGAGATTAGTCGAGCCTTTTCGACATTATAAACAACGGTATGAGCGTAAAACTTACGATTTCCCAGCACCACTGACACCCATAATCACAATAGCTTTCCCTGGAAATAGAAAAACACAAAACAACTCAGAAAAATCTCATTTAAATAGTTTGTTTCAAACACATAAAGGACTAATGGTTTACCTTTGAAATCAGAGGCCATACTTGGAACTTGTAAAAGTCTGCACATTCAAATGCCTGAGTAGTCATAAAGCAATTGATCCATTAAAAACACAAACTTACAGAAGTCTAGCTTAATTAACAACAGGATTGATATACAGCGTTAATTACAGTGGATCCACTCACATTGATAAACAGTCTAATTTAGTGAGTCCTATATTTGTAATAATTACTCTTGTCAACTCAAAGATTAAGCATATTGAATCACAAAAATCAATTCAAGACCGTAAACATTGAAAATAAAAGAAAATGAAGAGTGCCGAATTAAACAGAAAATAATTGAAGACTGCATATAGTATTATAAAGATACCAAAATTGATGGTATGCATACAAATTGTTAGCCAATGAAGAATCATCAAGTTGCTGGAGTCTGCTAATTGGTAGATAGAAGAGAATTATGCTACAAAATTTGATAGTCAAAGATTACAATAATGATGATTAATCAGAATTCAGCTGGACATGGCGGCAGATGCCACATGGCTTCATCAAATGGGATTGTCAATCTGCTCACCTGGGCCCGGTTGTACCAAATCATTCGGTCGAACCCATCTTGAGACCCTTATACTTTTCCCATTTTGTTTATTTGATTTTTTTTCCATGTTTTGTATTCATTAAGTCCCTATATTTCACGAGTTTAATTTAATAAGTCATTTTTTAGACGACATTTGTACGTGTGTGTTCACTTTTAGCTACTATTATCACGTGAAAAATGGTAAATGAGTTCGAATTAATAGATCAAATTTTTTCTATTCAAAAGGTTCATGCACTTTAAATTTTTATGTATCTAGTTCCTCTTTAAATTTGGTTTCATCTGCGTTTTCCGGCAAGTGCAGTGCACGCTCCTTTTTATCCAAAAAAGGACTTATAAAATCAATATAAATTAATAATAAGGAGTAGATAAAGACAAAAGTTTAGAAAAAAAAAATCAGATAAATAAAACAGTGAAAGTATAGGGGTCTTAACGTACGTTTAGCCAAAATCTTACTTCAAACTTAACGGTTGACATTTTCCCTCCCAGAGCCATGTTTCTAACATCCATTGACTTCCCATCATAACAATGCTAGTTGCGTCCGCACCAGATTTACTTCCAAAAAGGCCAAATGATTCAACTGGAAGCCGACAGAAATTTAAAAAAAAAAACACAAAAATCAATTTTTGAAGAACAGCGAGCTTCAAGCCAGAAATAATAAATCACTGAATCAATAACAGTAAGCGCATTCTCATTTCTCAATTCATTTTAATTTTTTTAAAAATGTTTTAGTATTAAGAACCTTAGCTAAAAAATTCATCAAATTTGATTTCAATTTCAGCTGGTTTCATTTCCAGATGAATCAAATCAAACGGTGCCGTTCTCTTTGTAGCAGAATTCCAGCTATATCTAACCTAGCTAGTAGTACTAAACACGAATGGTTACCAGCAAACGGAACAAGTTGTATTGCAATCCGCGGATTTTCAGGCGGCGGTGGTGTCGGAAACGACGGTGAATTACTCAGTAGAAATCTTCTTGCACAAATTTGGATTGATGATATGAAAATGGAAAAATGTAGAAAGAAAGGAAATAATCGAACTAGACAACAAAAAATTACTAAGTCTAAGAATGTAGGATATCAGATTACGAGGCAGTTGTGGAGTCGATCTATGAAACAAAACAGATATAGTGGCGACACGGTTCTACAGCAGGCTCCGACTAGTCAATCTGTTTCCGGTTATTTAGCGCCGGATTCTTTGGAGGAAGTGAGTTCATTTCTTTGTTTTGATATGTTAAGGTATCTTTAGTTTTGCCATGTTTATGATGAATGCTTAGGCTATACACTCGAAATGCGACAAGACCGTGTGCTAATTGGAATTTTTCTTTGAAGTTAAATTCAATTGATGCATATTGTTAAGAATATAGACAGGGCCACAGGGGTGAGTTCTAAGTTTGTTGTTTGTAATTGGTTGGAACATGTTGCATTTTCTTAGTATGAGGGAGCGGTGAGAGTTGTCATAATCTCGAAGCTTAAAAATGAATTTCTTGTGAATTATTTGTTGTTGTTAGGGCTATGAGTTGTTGCGAGAAACTTTGGTTAGCTTCTGTGGTGGAGAATTGAATTGCCAACAGTTGATGTGTTTCGGTATCTCTAAACTGATGTCTATCCTTCACCTCGTTTTAAGATAGTCGTTCAAAGTTCTTGCTGATAGTGATTGATTACCTGGTGTCTTTGTTACTTGCTCCTCTTTGTCCCGAAGACTAGTGTATTAAAAAGCAAATGAACATTTGTCGAGCATAGTATGAAAAGAGAGTGACTTTCTCTTATTTTCTTGACTCTTACAGGCCAAGGTTGCACCACTGCTTGCTAGGTCTAATTTGCTGATTACCAGGGATATAGAGTGGGCAAATCTGATGCTTGGTTTTGAGCAGGTGATATTTTCCCTACGCTGGCTTGTTTCCTCATATCTATACTAATCTGATCGATTGCTGGTTATTTTCAATATTTGAGCATTCAGCTACTAAAATCTCAAGATGCTAATTTTCACATTCTATTTCAATATATTAGTATCTATATTAGAAGCCCTAGATATTAGTGTCAGAAAATATATTAAATAATTTTCTCAGAATGAGTATTTTCTTCTCTTTAATTTTATCATATGGACTTTACAAGAATTGTTTACGTTTTTCGTGGTTGGATTAATTCCTAATTTTTTAATTATTTATTGCCATGGCTCCCTCTTCTTTTCATTATTTATTGACATGGTTCCCTCTTCTTTTATGATGTGTTGTCTTGGTTCTATACTTCAAACGTTTTGGTATCATTATCAATAATTAATTTATTAATTATTATTTTCTATGACACTGCAGGAAAACCGTTATGCAGTAGTTGATGTGTGCTATCCTCAGGCAGTGAGTAATTATCTAAGCTTTTTTTTCTTCTAAAAAAGCTGCTCACTTTTGATAATTTATTTCTCTATTTCAAAAAAAAAAAAAAAAGACAATACATACTGATAAATACACACTTTGAATTCCTTATATTATCTTCTGCAGCCTGTAGGTTTTATCCGTGAGCAAAGTAATTTACTTGCTAGGCAGGTATGCATCTCTCCTTATTCTGGCTCTTCCCCCCTTCATTTGATCGTCAATTCCTGTGTAATCCATTGAGTTTCTTGGTGGTGATTGTGATAGAATTGCTACTTAATCATTGCATCAATCTACTTCCAAAGAAATGTCAATTCTCAGCAAAGAATATTGATTATTTTTCATGCTTCCTTTTCTTCTACCAGTTCATTCCTCATTTGTCTGTAATGCAATATTCACAATACTTGGAATCTGTACACATAAGATTTTTCGTCTACTAGGAATCCAAGCATAACCTTATAATACATGTTAAAGTCACAATACATATTCTCGGGCCTAAAGATGAGTTTTTGCTCTGATTGTGCTTGAAGGAAATAAATTTACTGAATTAATGTCTATATTTTTATCTTTTTCGGTTCAGCACTAAACTCATGGATTTGGCATCTTGCTCATTCAAGTTGTTTGATTCCTAAGTACCAATTTTTTCATTCCATTTGTGTTTTAGTGCAGTTTCTTCGCACAAGACGCCCTTTTGTTGCTAACATAATGGACGCTATGGGTAATGAGCTGTTTAGGGTGAGGACCTTGTCAAGACTTTCTGTTAAAGAATGCTGTGTTTTCTATTACTTAAGTTTTAAATTGATGGCTGATTTATATTTAACTCTCCATTTGATTTATCTAGGTTCGGAGACCATTTTGGTGGATAACCAGCTCCATATATGCAGAGATTGATGGTAAGGTAAGTACAGTTTGAAATTAGTGGTTTAGTCCCCATAGAGAAAACTTGAGCCTGTAAATAGTAGTTCAGTAACTGAAAGTATCAAATATCTGTTCCTTTCTAGGAAGTTGGTGTGGTTCATAGACGATGGCATCTGTGGAGGAGAATATATGATTTGTACCTTGGGTAATTTCAACTCCAATATTTTTTTTGCTTTGATCTGTCGCATCTAAGCTAATGGTGTTATTTGCAGAAATAAGCAATTTGCTGTGGTTGAAAATCCTGGACTTTGGAATTGGACATTTACATTGAAGGGCGTTAATGATGAAATTCTAGCTCAAATAGATCGTGACTGGAGGGGTTTTGGATTTGAGGTTCGTCTTTGTTCTTTGCGATAATATTCTTTTGGGATCATTTGTCATTTCTAGCTGGTATTACATTAAACTATTCCAAGAACTACCAGAAGTAAATAAATGATTTTTTTTTTTTTGGAATTTCAAATGCATTTCAGATCTTTACTGATGCCGGTCAGTATGTGATACGATTTGGTAGCTCTGATCCCAGTTCAAAGACCGGTCCTGCAGCTGCGGTAAAAAAGCAAATCAAAAAGTCAGATTCTCTTTTATTTCTACCTTGTTATCTTAATATTCAATACTGTTTTGGTCTTTTCTGTTTCTATTTCAGATTCATGAGTTGGAAGTTTCCCGTCCTTTGACATTATCGGAGAGAGCTGTAGCTGTCGCCCTTGCCATTTCTCTGGATAATGACTATTTTTCAAGGCACGGTGGTTGGTAAGTCGATTTTCAATGTTCTCCATAATTGGCAGCTATACTCAACTTCTCCAATAATGCATTCTGATGTTCTGTTTGAAAAAACATAATCTCTTGTTTTATCTCTCGGCTAACGCGTGTTTGTTTAATTTGCCAGGGGACTTCCTTTCGTTGCTGTTGCTGAGTAGTGACGTGGTTGCTGTTCTAACAGAATCAATCCATTCAAATTGCTTTACACCTACCCCTGGAGGGATTTAAGGTGTAAGCTCCAGCAACTTATATCAAGATCTTGATTTTTTTGTTTGTTCATTGGTGTTTATAGTTACATTTTAATGATCATCTCAGCCACTGTGGGCCCTCGGTTTCTTTTTTAGTTTAATTCTGTTCCCTTCGTGAGTAATTTTAACCGAGCAAGTCGTGTATAAGATCGATTATGGACTTATGGGGTTTGCAATTGTTGATATTTATCAGGATATATTCTCATTATGATTTCGTAGCTTGAGGAATGTTTTGCATAGGCTATTGTTGGGAACCAGAAAACAAAGAGAGGTGAGAAATTCGAGTATTTAATCTTGAGCCGAGCTCGAGTATTGAATAAAGAGATTTACGAGACTTCCGAACCTAAATCAGTCTCCTACATGCATAAAATAGCAATTTATTGGTTTTCTATATTGACATGTTATACTTCTAAATTTAGTTGTATTTCATCTTAATTTTATATCTTTTTATAAATTTTCTAATATTAAATACGAGCTTATTCGAGCCAGTCTCGAGTGGCATTGAACTTATGTAACACTTTCAAGTTCGAACTCGAACTTGACATAACTCAAAGTCAGCTCTTTTACATCCCTATTTCTATTTCACAATCCAAAAAAATCTAATTCGCCGAGTGCATATTTTGTATGATAAACTGAATTAATCAAATGAAACTTAAAAAAAAAATCGAATTGATTGGACAAAATTTTTCTTGAGTCCAAATTTACTAAATTACACAAATTACAATAAAAAATTCATAATTAAACTGAATCAAGACTTCGTTTGAAGAACAAAAGTACAATAAGAAAGAATTATCAATTGTGTAATGCCATGCATTAACTAACAATCCAAGAGGCAGTAAAAAAGCAAGTAAAGGTCTCTGAATTTGTGATTTGGACTCGCATGATTAACTTTTGACCATTTTAATTAATTAAAGATAATATTGTCTTTTAGTTAACTAAAAATACAGTTATATAATATAAACAAGTTCAGGATCGGGATGTCCAATTTTATTTTTAGTTAATCCGAAAATGAAAATATGATTTTTAATTGATCTATAAATTAAAAATATTGTCCTTAATTAAAAATTGACTAAAAGCAAATTATTGGATTACGGATCTCAAATTTAAGGATCGAGTTGGTCTTTTGCTCTTAATTAAAAAGAAAAAGAAAAGCATGTGGAGCACGCGTTAAGCATTGCACACTCACTCATACAGAAACGACTGAGCGGTTAAAAAAAAAAAAAAAAAATACAGAAACGACTGAATCGTGCGAGTTTATGAGTTCTGAGCGTGTGAATCAGTGAGTCCAGAACCAACAACGATTCTAATTTTCTCTGCTTTCTCTTCTCTCCTTAGAAAAAACAAAAACTGAAACTGAGACAAAAACAAACTAAAACTTAAAACCATAACCATAATCTTCATCTATTTATCAACAAAACAACCGTCACCGTCAGTTACACTCACCGTCACGGTCGCCGTCGCCGTTACTGCCGAGTCTTAAATAGCAACTGAAGAAGGAGATTCTAGAGAAAGATAAAACAAACCCTAGAATAAGAAGCGAAAATGAAAAATCTACAAATCTGAATGGAACGCGTTTTCTCTAATTATTCAGGCGGATCATCATCCGGTGGTCACTCTTGTTTCCGGTTACTCCGTTTCTCTCTTTTCTTCGCCGGAGGTTGAATCGTTAATTTTAGCTTTGATTGCTCTATTACTTAGAGGGAGTGTGTGTTCGTGTATTTAATTTGTGGTTAGGGATGGGGAGTTCTGGATCGGGTGCGGTCGATTACGGTACCGGACCGATCGTGTGGGTAAGGAGAAGGAACGGTTCGTGGTGGCCGGGAAAAATACTGGGACCTGATGATTTATCAGAGTGTAATTTGACTTCTCCGAGAACTGGGACTCCGGTCAAACTCCTTGGTAGAGAAGATGCTAGTGTGTATGTTTATGTTTCCCTTTTTACATAATTTATCAGTTGTTTTTATTTTAAATTAATTGCATTGTTTTTCTCTGTAAATTTTATTACTTTTCTGTATTAATTAAATTAGAAGAAAGCATATTGAAAGAATGGAAATCATGCTAAATAACACATGTTTTTGTATTTTGTATCATTTGATTGGTATGGAATTGAATACTTGCAAATGAATTTATTTCGCACAATGGCTTGTAGATCTCTAGGATTAGTTGCTATATTAACTCTAGGATTAGTTGTTATATGTACTTTTGCGGGATTTCAGAAGACGGAAATGAGATTTTAGAGATTGGAATGTTGTTAATAGCTAAAAATGCTCTGCAGTCAATCTCCAAAGCCCCTCCTTTACCTGAAACTGAAGTCTTTTGAGTACTATGATTGGCGGGAGATATACGTCCTCTTGAGCTTGTAGCTTTTGTATCTGAGTTTAGAATTGGTCTGAAAAGCATATTGGCTTGAAGAACAATCGCTTCTTGATATTAATTCCACGTGTTTGATTGAGATTTTATACTTAGTAGGAATAAATATCTACATATTGCGCTGATTTCCTCACATTCTAAAAATTCTAGTCTTTTTGGACTCTAGTTCTTTTCTATTATATTTCGTTATACATGAGAGAAATATGTGGGGAATATGTTAATGTAATATATATTATATTGGAAAGAAGTATGATGTTGATATTGTGTATCTATTGCACTTATTTCTGCATAAGCATTTTATTACTATTTCCTTGCAAAATGTCAGAACAAAATTTTACTTTATGAAATTTATTTTAAGTTATTGTTTTATATATCTTTATGCATCTTACTTTTGTAGTTTGAATATGGAACAAACTTTTTACTGGGTAAAAACTTTTCTGAAATTTTTTCAGGGATTGGTACAATTTAGAAAAATCTAAGCGTGTAAAGGCATTTCGATGCGGTGAATTTGATGATTGCATTGAAAGAGCTGAAGCAGCTCAGGGCATGCCAATTAAAAAAAGAGAAAAATACGCACGTAGAGAAGATGCAATTCTTCATGCATTAGAGCTTGAAAGAGAACTGTTGAGAAAGGAAGGTAAATATGTTGCAACTACGACTCAGCACACAAAAAACAAATCATCTGGATCTGCAAAGGAGCCTGCTATTGCTTTAGAAGGTGTGCCAAGTAACACTGGAATACCTGGGAATGCCGAGTTGAATCAGGGTTTAACCAGAGTAGATACAGCTATCAAAGATGAAATTGTTGGCGATTCTTTGAAAGCAAAGGATGCAAATCAACCATTATCAGAAGATGATCATTCTGATATAACACCGCGGATGAAAGGATTGCGGGATTTTGGGCTTAGAGCTGCCTCATTAAAGCGAAAGAATGCATCATCTGTGGATTCAGATGGCTCTGAGAAACTACTGCCGGATAATCACATTCAAGCTCATGTTGTTGGTGCCCCGAGCATGGAAAGAACAATTTATGTGAATGGTAAACATTCTTTAGACACAAGGGATTGATTGCATATTTGGTCAAGAGTCATGAAAATTTCATCTCTCTTGTTCAAGTATTTAAGTATTGTACAAAATTTAGTTCTTTTCTTTCTGAACCTGACTTTGGTACTTCTATACTTCTATTTCAGGAAAAGAGCAGATAGGAGCTGTTTCTCAGGCAAAGAGGAGTAAACATATATATTTTCCAACTGAGATAAATGATTCTGTGGATAATAAAGAACTTCCTCCGAACCAGATTAAGTCGTTTGAAGATGATGATGGCCATCCCTATCATGGTTCATTGATTGAACAGAACTCTTCTTCTGGATTTATGGAAGATGTTGAATCTGATGATTCTTCAGAAACTGATTCTTCTGAGTCTGAGTCGGATTCATCAGAGACTGAACCAGATGTGGATGATGAATTGACTGTTTATCCAGGTCAAGTGTTTACCCTGCCTATCTCATGCAATTTTCATAATGTTTCTAAGTGGCATCTGAATTGCAGTATTTCGTTTCAGCATTGCATGTGTTTGAGAGATCCATTGATACTTCATCGCTGATAATGCCTGTTCTATGGAAATTGGGGTTCTTTTTTTGACTAAGTTTGTCTTAATGTTCTTCCTTGATATTGATCATTTAGTTGCTAATGTGAATTTTCAATCATTTTACCCTTGTAAAATCTTGCAAAATCAAGCATTTCTTTTTTCCTTTTCCTCAAATTGACCTTACTTTTTCTCTCGGTATTGTATGAGTTGCTTTTGTTGTAAATGGGAATGTGTGCATTATAATAATGCATGTAGTTTTCTTCTCTGTATGAAAATGGATTACAGCTCTACCGTGCAATATTCTATGTTTGAAAAGAAATATATTTTTTGTGTTTCTTGTGTCTTCAGAAAAAATGTTAAAATGTAGCTTATCATGACGGATATTTTGAAGGACAAAATTATGAAAGGTCCAAACAAGAGCATTAGAAATTCATTTGACTTTTTTACCTTAACAGTGGATGAGTAGTTTGCTTTCTTATTTGTCAACCAGCAATGCAGCATGCAGTTGTATAGTCAGTAGGGAGTATGAGAATATGATATCTGTAACTAGGCAACTTATCAAGACTGGTACTTTGAATTGACAAAATTATGGGTGGCCCAAACGAGAGCATTTAAAATTCATTTGTCTTTTTTTACTTCAACAATAGACGAGTAGTTTGCTTTGTTATTTGTCAACCAGCAATGCAGCATGTGGTGTGCAGTTGTATACTCAGTAGGAGAGTTTGAAAACATGATATCTGTAACTAGTATCCTTGGACGAGTAGTTTGCTTTGTATATCTATTTCTATAACAAATTTCTATTGTGTATATATGTTAAAATTGGTTTACAAGAAAAGGGGTTGCAGCATGTTGTATATCTATTAATATCTATGCTTGTCTGTTCAGGTGCTGGTATACACTCAGAAGCTGAACGAGATGTCTTGAGACAGCCTGAAGCGCAAGAACATGAAAGTACAAGCAGTGATGAGCACGATGAATTGGCATTTTCTGGTCAAATGCATCATCTATATCCTGATGACCCTTTTCTTACTAGTGAGCCTGTGTCTAAATGGCAATTGAAAGGGAAAAGGAATATTCGACATCTAACAAGGAAGTCTGTAGAGAGATTGGATGGAAAAGTTCTAACTGGTTCTCGTTATGGAAGTTATCATAGGAAAAAGGGTAATATTTTAGGGCAAAGGGCATATGGTTTTGATGATGCTGATTTCGATAGAGATTATTTTGGGAGCCAAATAGTTGGTCGAAATAATGGGCGTTATTCATATAAATCTAGGTTTGTGTCCAAAGGCAGAAATACTGGCCGTAGTGGTATTAATTGGAAGGACTTGACTTGGGAGGATCGACCAGATTTTCGAGCTCGCTGGGAGAGGGCGGAACATTTTAATCCAATGATTCTTGGCAGGCGTCATTTTGGTGGGAGGACAAGAACCATGTTGATAGATGTGGATTTAAAGGTCCAAGCAAGCTATCAAAAGGAACCTGTTCCTATTGTTTCTCTTATGAGCAAGTTAAATGGGAAGGCAGTAATAGGGCATCCAATCCAAATTGAAGCCCTGGAAGATGGTTCATCAGAAAACGTCATTTCTACAAATGACTGTCACGGGAATGAAGTAGCTGACCATGATGCAAATGCATCAGTTCCACCAGCTTGGAGGACTGCTAGAAGGACTAATTTGAGGGTTCCACGCCCTCATTTACCATCGGTGTTGGGCGGTGAGGATGTTGCTGAGGATTCCGCTTATATAGATCAAGAAGGAAGATTGACATTTAAGAAGTCAAGCTTAGAGAGTTTCACCAACAAGGCAGGCTTGCTAGGGAAGAACCTTCCTCACATTTCTCGGCCTACAGTAGATAGTAAACTTTCTAGTTCGAGAAAATTGTCCAAGAAATCAAGCTTATCCTCAAATCAAAAAACAAGAACCCTTTCTTCAATTAGTGTTCAGCAGAATTTCGGAGTTAAGCCTATACATTATAGCAGTTTTAGCCAAATGGATGGGATTATCAAACCTGAGACGTCTGGGCCGACAACTGTTGCGTGTATACCTGTCAAATTAGTTTTCAGTAGATTACTCGAGAAGATCAACAGACCTCCATCAAAAGCTGCTTGTAAAGTGGTAATGTCAAATAGGGACTCCGAGAGGAAACCATCATAGATTAGGTGTACATCGCTATATGGGCTCGCTAATACTGCAGGTGCATTGACTATGACTAATTTTCTCTTTCTGACAGCAATATATTCTGCTTCACATTTCATACATAACAGGCACTGCTGCCTGGCTTAGGATTATATTACCAGTTCTATAACATTAAATGAAGCAGGAACCTTATTTGAAATTAAGGTTGTTCTGACAATAAAATTGCTGGATTTGGTGTGCAAGAAAGGAAGAGATTTGAAACAGAAAAAAAGAAAAGGTAATTTCTAGATATTATAAGTAGCCAAGTAGGTGCAGGTAGTTAGTTTGAATAGATGTGTATATTTCTATTTCTACATAGCTCATGTTATCTGTTATTTTTTTTCATTTATTCTATGAAAACAGTATAGAGAAACCTCGGACAGTGAGGATCAGGGCAGAAATTTCTATTTTTTGTATTTATAGCTTCATTTGAGCAATCATTAGATGTAATAGTGAGAGCTGCGGCTCATTTGGCTGCTGTGCTTCTGTAAAATAAGGACAATGTTTAGGTATATATATGCACGAAGTGCTGAACTCCTGAAAAAAAGTGACATGTTACAAGTGAAGCATTGTTTTTATGTTATAGGTTTGTGTTTGTATTGCAGTTTCCAGTTTTTTCTGCTAGACAGTACATCCTATCAGTATTTTTTTTTTTATCAGTTTTATATGAACAGGTTGATTTTCATTAGCCAGTTGGCGATTAGGAATGAATTACTCTGAATGAGCAATCAATCGATAATCTGCGACAAGCATCCAGATTTATGTGCTTCGCAAAGTACTTTATTTTCTGATGGATAGCGAAATTGATAAAAAAAAAAAAAGTATTTTATATTAATGCAAATTATTGATATAATTTTTGAACATTTACTATCTTCTTTGTTCCCCAAGGTGTTCAAGTTCAAGTTGAGTATCCTGGCTATTTAAAATATTTCGTAATTTATTATTGTATAGCTTTTTTATTTGTGATTCATTTCAACTTCAAGAAATAATAGTCTTGATTTGTTTAAACTATGAAGTATAAATAAAGAGCGAGTATGTTTAACTTTTTGAAGTGATTCATTATAACTGATTGCTCCTCCTTTAAAATCTTGTAATTGACAATTTTATAAAACAATTAACCAAGATGCAATATAAATAAAATAATTATTGATACATCTGCAGGTTATGAGTTTATGAGAAATAGAAAAATTAATCTGATAAAATAGTAAAATATATCATCTGAATATATACTACTCTTTTTAATAAAAAGGATAATCTGTTTTTACAATCTTTCTTGACCTATCTCTTCAATCTAATGGAGAACCTTTTAAAATTAGGCTTAATATATGTTATGACCCATAAACTTTACCTTTTTATTTTCTGTGACCTCTAAACTATTTTAATATTTTATTGGACCTCTTAACTATTTTCTTTTGTTCTATTTAACATCATGTCAGCAAAGCCATGTTAGCAATTTTATCCACGTCAGCGCACATTGTGTGCACATTTCGAAAGAGGGGTTAAATAGAAAAAAAAAAGTTAAGAGGTCCAATAGAACACGAAATTAGTTTAGAGGTCATAAAGAATAAAGTGATATTGTTTAGGAGTCAAATGATATATTAAGCTTTTAAAATTATCTGTACACTAAAATAATATTTCATTACATTTTATATTAGACAAACATTAATTTAATATACTCCCTCTATCTCATAAATATTTCTACTTTGATTTGTTTTAAATAATATTTTTTTATTTTTAGTTATATTTTAAGAGCTCCTATTTCTTTTTCTTTTTTGACAAAAATATTCTTATTTATTTTTACAGATATTAACAATTATGGACTAAAATCGATAGTTCTAGTAGATTTATTGGAATTGACTAACTAGAATAAGTTTAGGTTGTTTTAGAAATATTATAAATGGTATTTCTTTATTCATTTACACATCAAAAAGTGTCAATAAAAATTTATATTTATGGATGGGAGGGGTATATTGTAGGTTTGATATATTACAATAATCGACTTTTTATTTTGACATATTATATATCTTAACATCATACATGATATATATTTTTAATACATTTAGATTTCTAAATTTGATATGCTAAAAACATATAAATAGTAAAAGATAAAAAAATCTCTCATCTTTTCTTTTCGTAATAATAATTAATGTCATCTTATAATTTATTTTATATATGAAATAAATATAAATTTACAAATTAAACCTGAATAACATTAATAAATATACAAATTTTGTAAGAAAAATAGGGAAATGGGAACAAAATTATCAATATAGATAATATATAAAAATAAAAAAATAAATACATTTTAATGAAAAATAAACAGAAAAAAGAGATGCGGATAAGATAAAACTTTACAAATAACAAAATAAATATTTAATAAATATATACTGTTTTTAATTTAAGTTTCGATAAATAGGTATTTTAATATATATTCTACAGTGTCGAGAATTTATTAGAAATATATCAACCACTAAGGTGTTTATAGTAAGTTTTCATTATAGAATTGAAAGACTAAGATAAGGGGGTATTCAGTTAATAGAAATAAAAATTGAGATACATTTTAAATGTACATTTTTAAACGTTAGGGTCTAACTAGTGTGATATATTTTGACATAAAAAAAAAAAGAACTAGTGTGATATATCAAATCTCATCACATTGCCAAATTTACTAGCACGTGTTTTGGAATATATCATGCCAACTATGTTAATATTTTGTATGTTAAAAAAATACACTTCCTCGCTCTATTTAGATAGAAACATTAATACATTTGGTATCTCATAAATACAAATAAAAAATATTGCTTTTTAATATTGATTAAATATAAAATTATCAATATAGTGTTATAATCTTATCACATGCATTATATATAGTGGTTTTGGTTGTTTGAATCATTAATTCATTCACTTAAAAAAAATTAAAATGATATTTTAAAGGCAGAAGGTACAAACAAATTCTAGACCTTATCTTAAAAGTATAGATCAGTTCTTTTACTTTTTTTGAGCATAATTAAGCCCTCATATTTTAAAATTGAACAATTAAACTCTTGTTGTTTTAAAATCGAACAAATAAACTCTTTTAATTTATTTTTGGGACACTTACCCCCTCAAATTTTTGGTAAATATTAAATTCTTTTTGAATTTTTTTTCTATGATTATGAGAGATATGTCAGCCATTGAAGAGTGTTTCTAATTGCTGGATGAAAGGGGTTATTTGTTCTATTTGAAAACAAAGAGGGCTTAATTATACCCAAAAAAATAAAAGGGCTGATTTGTACTTTTATAAAAACTACAAGGGTTTTTTTGTACCTTTTGCCTATTTTAAAATATCAAAAACTTAATTATAAATAATTAATATTTTCACGAAATAATTAATTGATTAATTTTTTAATCATAATGAAAGTGTAACTTTTTTTTTTGAATTTTTATTGGAAGGAATACATGTTATTATTGATTTTCTTTTTATGTTATGGAAATGTAATTTTTATTGCAAAAAAAACTTAGCAAAACACATTAATACTACTTACTGGATTTGTTTTGGCCCAGCCATTGGTTGAACCCTTGAGTACCGTAACAAAATAGCAAATTTAAAACATTATTATAATTTCAAATTTCAAATTCACGCTCCAACGGTCATATTATCTGTCCTAGGGTTTCTATTAAACCCATCAAATCCTTCACCACAAACATATATATAACCTCATTTCTTGTCCTAAACAATCAGGCAAAAGTTAAGCAGTAGTCTTTCATCCCCAAAACAAATTTACATTTCAGTTTCTTGATTGTTTTCTTTTCAATCAGAAATGGATTTTCACAGCTTTTCAAGAAAAGAGCTCCAAGCTCTCTGCAAGAAGAACAAAATTCCAGCTAATATCACCAATATTGCCATGGCTGATGCTCTCAAAGCTCTTGAGATGGTAATTTTTGTTTCATTTCTTGATGCCCATTTCTTGTTTTTGCTCATTTTTGTCTAATTTGATTAGAAATCATTTGGTTATCGAAATATATAGCTACCCATTTCTTGTTTATGCTTATATTTTTGTCTAATTTGATTAGAAGTCATTTGATTTAGGAGAAATATAGCAATCTTTGGTGTTTCTTTGACGGGTTTTATAATTAATTTATCTGATTGTCTTGGATCTTGATTGCCCTTGAATAAATTTGTAATCTTTCTTGTTTTCTTTAGTATCAATGAACAGTCTTTTTATTTCACTGCTTGTATTTGCTGAGAATTTTTTTGTTTTGAGATTGAAATGTAGATACTAGATTACTCTCAATTTTTTTCTCTTTTGGGCACTAGTTTTTGTGTATTTAGTGTTTCCCTAATGTTGGTCTTGTGAGATTTATGTTATCTGAATCTTTCAAAGCCCAAAACTTTTGATTTAATCTGTTCAAAAAGTTTATATATTATGTTTAGAATTGAGGAGTATAGTTTTGGATGCATTCATTCATTTGTTTTGTTTTTTGTTAAGGTGGAAGGACTTGAAGAGCTCTTGAATGCACCCAGATCAGAATCCCCGGAGAGAACTACTAATGCAGAGCCCAGAACTGCAATCAGAACCTCAACTAGGAGGAACCCTACTAATGCTGAGCCTGAAAGTTCACAAATTTTGACTCGGACTCGCCGTGCTACAAGAAGAACTGGTGCAGAAGAAGCTGAACAAGAAAACAAAGATGTAAATTTACTTGTCACGCCGGCAGTCCCAGCTAGCCGGAGAAGGGTACCAGCCGCTTCAGCTCGCAGGAAAATCGATGCCCAATTGTTGGATACTGTGGAGGATGTGAAACCAGTTGTTGAAGAAAAGAATGATGTGCCACCAGAGACTCCAGCAATGCAAAGCACCCGCAGGAAGGCGACTGTGGCTTCAACGAGGAAGAAAATGGAGGTGCAAAAAGATGTGAATTCGGTGCAGAGAGCCTATGGTACAAGGAATTCAGTGAGATTGCTGGAGAAAAGCTTAGGAGGGTTGAGCTTAAAAGAGGAAAAGACAGTTGATGCTGTGAAGATTGAGGGGTTGTATGAGGACAATGAGCAAGTTGAACTAAAGAAGAATGTGACTGGTATGTTAGCCTTTGTTTGTCCACTTAATTATGTTATCGAGTATAGTTATGCTGGTTCTGACATTAGTCATGATAATTCTTTACAGAAGGAGATTCTTGGAAAGATGAGTCATTACAAGATGAAGGTGAAATAAAGCATGAAGTTTATGAGGAAAACATTACTAATGATGACAATAAAGTGGTTGACAGTGTGAAGGTGGAAATAGGTACTGAGAGTTGCACTAAATCTGATGGCCATCTAGAACTAAATGATGGAGGAGACAAATATGATGATAATTCGGATGAATTACTTCCCCTCCAAGTTGAAACATCAGTGAAGGCAGTAGATTTGATTGATGAATCAATTTGTGAAAATGGTGTGTGTTAAATTTATCGTTTTCTATTAAGTATTCATTATTATGCTGTGTTTTTATGTTAAGTGGCTGACTTTTCTTAATGCACCAGTTATGATATCTGAAAACTCAGAAACTATTGATAATCAAGAATCTGATTTGGAGCCTGAAACTGAAAAGGAAGTGATTGACAAAGAGAAGGAAGCTATAGACAATCAAGAACCAGATATCATAACTGGAATTTCAGAAACTGATAATCAAGAATCTGATTTGGAGCCTGAAACTGAAAAGGAAGTGGAGGCTATAGACGATCAAGAACCAGATATCATAACTGGAAACTCAGACATTGATAATCAAGAATCTGATTTGGAGCCTGAAACTGAAAAGGAAGTGATTGACAATGAGAAGGAAGAAGCTATTGACAATCAAGAATCTTTGAATGAAGAGGTGTCCGATAACAGTTCTCATTATCTTGTGGAGATTCCTGTTATGGAATCTGCAGAAGAAGTTTGTGTTAAACTTGTTGATTCATTGAGCCCAAATATAACTGAAGTTGAGGGTGAAGTTTCTGTCCAAGTGATGGACTCAACTGAAGTTGTGGCTGAGGAAGATTCTGATGGAGATGACACCGAGGAAGAGTCTGACGGCTATGTTTCCGATGACAGTGAAGAAAATGAGAATATGGAAGTAATCCAAACTGAGAAGTCAGTGATCAGGAGTGGGCTTGAGGATAAAATGTGTGATTCTGATGTAACTGAAGCTAAAGGATCTTCCATGGCAGCCCAAGCCAGTGGCTTGGTTTCTTCACCATTTGCAGCGAACACAATTCAGGGCCTGTTCCCTCGTCCAACTGCTTCAGCCAAGAAACAGATGACAAATACAAAGATAATCCCTACAGACATTAACAAGGAGAACTTTTTAAACAATGGAATGAAAGTAGAGCCAAAGAAGAAAACCGCCATCGATGAGGATATCAGTCTAAGGAAGCTCTCTAAGATGCTGCGAGAAAAACTGCAAAAACTAGAGATTACCGATAAGGACAACGAAGGAAAAAACGCCTCAGTCTTAGAGGTAACAAGGGACTTCAATCATTTTCTTAGTATATTTAGCATCTTCATGTGTGTTATTTATCCTTTGATGAAAAGTACTTATGTTTGTTTATGTACACTGCAGGTAGGAGCAAGAACAGCACTTAAGAAACTGCCAGATAATATTGCAACTGCTGCTGCTGAGCCAGACCTGAACTGAAAATGTCTTTATTTGCAGAGCTCATTTGTATTACAAGCTTTGTAATGAACAAGGGGATTCAAACCTTGGTTTGAATTCTTTTATGGTTTTTTGTTATAGGCTCACCCAGCATTTCACTTAAGGGTGATTTTGAATCAAGACACATTGATAATGAGATATTGTAATTCTTTTTCACAACTACTATTTACAAGTTTTCAAACCCATCTTTTTCTTATTCTAGTTTGGAGTTTCTCGGAAATTCGGATTGTATCTTGATTGGATGACTTTGCTTTGTATATTCCCCTTCTCTTAAGTCGTAGCCTTTATTATGCATAAGCTTTTGAGTTGGGTTTTTTTTGCCACTTCTCGTGGCCGTTAATACAAATTTCATTCATAAAAAAAAAAAACTATTTTTCTAGTTCTTCTTCAACAATGCAACTATTAAGATTGTTTTCTTTATCCATAACCGAATCGGACTAATATGGAACTGAGCCTGATGAACAATAAGAAAACTGTAATATTGAGCCTAATTAAACTAACATCGACACACCTACTGTCAAAAACTAATTAGTTTGAATGTGACCAAACGGTCGAAAACATATTGTCAGCAAGTTGATCAAGTGATTTCTGTTCCTTAGATACTGCAGAAGAAGAAGATCCAGTTTTTGCTGGTTGTGATGAACTTTTTTCTGTACTTCTCTCTTTTTTGCTTATGCTTTCTTCAGAGACATTGACATGGCAGCATTTTGATAAAGTGAGACAAGGTCTTGAACGCCTGCTGCTATCTTCTGCAATATTGTTATCTGTAGAAACAAGTGCATATATGATATATGCATTAATATTTTGATTGATAAGTTCCACTAAAAAAGTTATCTGAAAATGGTGAATTTTAAAATTTAAGAATATAGCAAAGGAAAATATTGAAAACAAACAACTTGAATAACAAGATAGTAGAGGAATCTAGTAGACCTTTGGATTTATGAGTTGCCATGATTGTCCTTTATCAGAATAATGTTTACCAAAAAGTTGGCAGAATATCTTTCTACACAGAGCAAGGTCATGGTGCAGCTGCAATTTGTAATGTTTTTTCCTGTGAAAGAAAGGTTGAAACTGAATTGGAAATAATCTTTTGCTTTAATATTTAGTTGGTCAACCCTAGTAAGTACAGACAATTTTTTCCTGTAATAGACAGAAATAAGCAAGTAAATCTTTATTATTTTGGTAAACCCTTATTATATTACTTATTTCCTTTATTAGAATATGAACCAATTTTTTCATGAAAAAATTATGCCTAAATGCTTCTATTTGGTTCTCTTTTTTATTTTTGCAATGAAGCAAAATAAAAGTTCACTATTGGAAAAAAAAATCATCCATAAACAGAGTCAATCACATTAAAATTAATATTTAAGTGCCAAAATAGAAAGGAAATAAAGTTAATGAGCTTTTGTTGAAGGAAAAGATGTATATATACGTACATTAAAAAAAATTGCAACATTAGCCTTAATTTTTCCACCATTTCATAAACAAACAAAATTATACAATTTCCTCTTACAATGTCTAAAGGAGCAAATGGCCCCAAGAAGAGAGTAAAGAGAGCGACAGAAATTTACAATGAATATGAATCAACATGCCATAACTTAATTTAACTGATTAGAGCAAAATGCGAGAGGGTCAGTAAAACACATTGTAAGTGCACGACTTCTAATGGCAGACGAACTGCCGGCCTATCTATGCCACCATCACCTCGACGGGTGCTCTGATTGTTGACCGCTTAAAGAAGGATTTGATGATGTAGAAGGGATCGATCCGTTCTCTTGAGAAGATGGCCCGCCCCATTTAAGCTCTACGTCAGACGGTTCAATCACGTGTACAGAGCCATCGTTCATGCCTAGAGCAATCTGATTAGGCTCAGATGGATGAGCTGCTATAACCATAGGATGTGAAGTGTTGCTGCAACAGAAGATTCTCATCAAAAATCACACAACGTTCTAATACTTGATATAAATCACCGCGCACAAGTAAGACAGACCTCACACAATTTACACCAGAATATAAAATCTCAACAGTATTTTCAGCTTACCCTGCTACGGAAGAAGGTATGTAAGCAGAAGAGGCTATCCGGCACCTGACCCTCAAACTATCTGCATCAAAAACTCCGACTGCACCGTCACAAAACCCAGCGTAAACCAGGGAACCATCACTCGAATAAATTGCACTTGATATGGGAGCTGTAAGACTGTCCTTTGGATACCACTGCAAGATGATTAAAAAAGAAAATTTGTTCAGTTACAAAACAAACAACAAACTTATTAAATTTTCCATAATGACGCGCAGTGATGATAAAAAACCAAAAGGCTGGAGTCTTAAGAGACTAGAATCGGCTCGACAGCAGGATAGCAAAATCTGTATGGAAAGATAACTTACAGAGCGAACACATTCAAGCTTGCTGTCAAAGATTGCAATTTGGCTTTCGTGGACAACCAGTAAATGTGTTTGATCATTGTGAAATTGGACTCTCGTTTCACCTGTCAAAGGGGATTGACGACCTGGTGGTGGTTGTATAAACCTGGACTTCTTCTTCTCCCACCCATCGATGCTCCACACACATAGCTACAAGTGAGTTAGATAATGCTTCCGTTACTTTTTTATTCATTTGTAGGGGAAGGGAGAGAAACCATAGCCAATGATAAGTTTTTATACAGCAAATAATGATGCATTACAATCTAAGAATACTTAATGATTGGGACCCCATTTTTTTCTGTAGTTGCAGGAATTCGACATGCAGCTCATACCCCTCCAGGATTAGTATCTTAATAAATTGCAAAGTCACATCATTCAAAATTACATGAAGCGGAATCAACAAAACACCAAAGGCATCTCATGCCAAACAAAAATTCAAGAATTTACATCTTGAAGTGAAACAGTTAAGGAATCAAGAATCGTCCTACAGTGTCTACACATCTTTGTCCTACCAAAAAAGAACATCAAATGCAACTAATGGATAATAAACTTACAAGGACAAATTGCAAAGCTCAACAGCAGATTTAGTATTTTCATGTATATAAAAAAGATATGACCGAACAACAGCACCCAATCGGAGGTTGATCACAATTATGAAACTTGACAACTTTCTAGCCCAGTGAACATCTTGTAAATATAATTGAGAGCAACAAATAAGAGAGCATTTTGAGTGGCTGCTATGATGCATAAGTGAACTAAGATTTGGATAATGAGGTTCATGATCAGCATGCTTCTCTCTTTACAAGAACACATTTCTTGATGCAATTAATTTTAGCTATTAATTAAACGTGTACGTTAATTTAAAAACAACACAACCAACAGATCTGATCCATAACACCTATTTTTACTCATTTTACGGCTGGAAAATGCCAGTTGATTCAAGAGGCTGCATTAAAACTCATAATCGACAATGATAGTACGTTTTCTAATCTCCTCGTAGCCTCATATACATGTAGGAGTTCTTGGTTCAAAATTTCACACTTCAAATGAAGTTGCTCATAAAGTTTTACCTAGGAAGATGTATTTAGGTTTGCTTGATTTACTATTTAACTTTCCATGAAGTTGAATTTTTTATTTTTACCATTAAATGTGAAAAATAAAAATATCCTCATGAAGTAATCCAAAATTCCAAATAATTAAATTTGGGGATATTTTTGTCTTCAGATATTCAATTCACTAAGGAAATAACATTTACCAGGAATTTTTAAGTGTCATTAAAAAAACTCTAACTTTAAACATTAGAATATTCTATGCTATCATGTATGATTTATCATTCACTAACCTGCGTATCAGCCCCGCAAGAGACCAGCACATTTAAGCTTTGGGAAAATGCGAGCCCGGTTATTCGATTCTGGTGGCCCTTCAGTTTTGTTTTGACCTGAAAATGCAAATGATATCCAAGTTCAGTGTAGCTTCTGTTGTAAACACCTTCAGTCAAAATTTCAGGAGCTTTGAGGGAGAGATAATGCAACAATTTCAACAGCATGAGCAATCACAATTTGTTTGAAGAAAAGAGCAAGTATTAATTTAGCTTTTCTCTTTTTGAAGAATAGAAGTTTCCATCAATAGTACGTGAAATGCAAAATTTCAACACTATGTAAACATAAATATACCATCAATCTAAAAAAGGGGGGAAAAAAGAAGCTATCCTGTTGTGTCGTGTGATTAACATTTCTTTGTAACTAGGATAAGCTGATGCTCACAAAATTCTGAATTGGAAACTGTAGTGTTTGAGCAATCAAATGACAAACTCTGATGTTATTGTGCGGCAAAAATAAGTACAGCCAATGTGCCAAATTAGAACAAGAATACTGTTTTGAACACATTATATGTTAAAACAGAAAATACTAAAGAACATGAGAACATTAAAGAATTATACACACGCACAAAATTATGAAAAAACAGAAAGACGCTGCACCTCGTCAACTCTGACATTATAAATTTGCACTGAAGAATCCTCCATGCCGATGGCAATAATATTATTATCCTGAGGATGAAAGGCTAAAAAAGTGGCAGCAGGAGGCGGGGACATAAATGTTGTCATGACCTAAGAAGTAGCAAGTTGATTCAGTTTTAGCAAAATGCTGCTAGCATTATTAGCAAACAAGAAGTACATATACCCAAATGATTACACATTCAATAGATGCAATGACTGACCTTGAAGGTCATCATGTTGAATAAGGATACTTTTCCACCGGAAGCAGACATAACATAAGAGTCATTTTTAGATAAAGCTATGCACGCAGCAGATTCTTCAGCAGGTTTACTATCACTTATGTCATTAGTCATGAGAGTTCCACTAGGAGGCTGCCACAGCTGCGGTGCAACATATGCAGTAGCCTAAAAAACAAGGCGTCGAGAATTAGAAACTACTAATTAACCGAGAGAAAGAGATCTGCACATAATAAGACACAAGACAGACCTTTCCAGATGGATTCCTTTCACTGCGCTGCCACTTCCAGAGTTTGTGAACAGCATTGGAGGCAAGGGCCAAAAGAGCTAGGCCAGAGTTGGTATAAATCAGCCGCACAATCTACAAGCAAGAACACACTTTTATAATTTCTACAACAAACACAACGAACATGTATATGATTGTATCCGGAATGAATATGTGCACACACAGATAGATCTGTAGCAAAATGTATGGGATGCTATAACATACAATATACAACAGATTGCAAGGAGATGAGATACAAAAGGCGGCTCACACCGATTTGTTGGAGAAAATTAAGACCGATAATTTTAAAAGCTTGAGAAATTTTTCATTTGACCTTTGCATCTGCCTTTCTAGACCAATTGCTTTAAATTCTACCCAAGGATATCTACTACAGAAACAAGTGAGTATAGGTGGTGCACAGAAAAAATGCAGTTGACAAGTGCATAACAACAATAAGATGTTATGTTCTGCCCTTGCTAATGTAAATACAACCAAATGTACGCATGGACCTTTTCAAACAACAATTTGGAGAGCAAAGGATTCAACCACAATGTAATATGAGGTACAACTAATTGCAGCATACAATATCTTGTTTAAGAGGAAATGTCTAAAAAAATACAAGCAGCAAACATCAAGGAACCTCAATTAAAATTCATCTGCAACCAACCAAGCCATACAGGGAAAAACAGAAGGCTCGGTAAAACCACTTCTCAATATAAAACAAGGTTGAAATGTGGACTTATTCTATGAATCTATTGTTGAGTCAAATACCTTGCCAGTTGCTACAGTATCAGACAAACGTAGAGCTTTCAATTGAGATTGATCAACAATATCAGGAATTTTCCAGCTCTTAATCTTGTCTAATTCCTCTGAAATCCGTGGCTTAACATCAACAAGTCGACTGGCATCCATTGAACCCTGCAATGTAAACCCCCATATGCTCAGGACAACTGGTAGCAATAGTGCCAACAGCACAGAATTGAAGAAATCTTACAAGAGTACTAATGGACATGGCAGGTGGCATTCTATCTGTGCCTAGTGAAGGACCAATGCCAGAAGAAACATTCGCCACTGGCCCTAGTGCATTAACAATAAGCGGCTGCAATGGAGGAAGGAAATTGCAACATAAGAAATCGACTAGGAAAACATTGGATTCGATCACAAGGAGATAACAGCAAATAATACATTAGAAAAATTAGAACCAGACGAAATGGATCTATGATCACATAATCTTCATCAACCTTGCAGATGGTTGTCTTCAAAGAATCAGCCGTGAACAAGGAAATTGTGAAAACATATTTTATAAACAATATCAATCAGTAGGAGAGAAAATATAGATTTTTAAAGGATTCAGACCAGATACATAGAACTTAGTAAATATTCAAGAATATTTGGCCTGCTTGTGTGTGGGGGAGAGTGGAGTTTAAGTCAAAACAGCAAAAGAATGTTGATAGTTTATTTTTTACAGAAACCAAAGACATTTTAAAACCTCAACAATCAATTAGTTTCAAAAAAATAAAAACCTCAACTATACATTGTCCAGACAAGGAGTAAGGTTAGTGTATTTGTCTTTACACAAGTTTTTATTAATCTAATGTAAATAAGGGGTTGTGTCAACAGCATATTTCTATATCAAGAGACCATGACATTTTTCAAGGAGAATAAAAATAATGCACAGAACTAATTGACCTTAGAGTTGATAGGTTCAGATGGGCTTCTGTTTTTATCAATAGCCCTGCTCTCCAGCATTCTTATAAGGCGCAAACCATCGCTGTTAGCTAAAACTTTGATACCATTATCACTAGTTGTCGCTGCCAACAACGTGCCTTCCTTGTTGAATCTCAGTCTTGGACTTGCCTGCAGCAAAGAGTATAATAGAGTGAAAAACTGCAAAAGCTTAGGCCTATATTTTACAATTATAAATCACAACAAAGGTAGAGCAGCACTAACAGGCAAGCCCCCTTCTGCATCAACTGCTGTCAACATGTTGGTATTATCCATATCCCAAAACTTAATCTGAAATTCATCACCAGCAGCTAAGAAGCGGCTTCTTGTTGTATCAAATTGAACAACACCAGAGGAGCGCTTCCGGAAACCAGAATACGTTCTTTTGATAGTTCCTTCACTCTCATTCCACTCAACTAGATGAGACTCGCCTTCTTTACTTGTTCCACATGAGAAAAGCCTGCAGATATGGAACATTTATGTTAATCCTTATGAATGGAGATTTAAATTACAGTGAAATAAACTCAAACAAAAAGTACATGATAGGGTTGATGCATTGTCTATAGAAAAAGATTTGCATATGTTATAATTCTATTTGCATTATATATCTCTGGGTGGAGTATGTGTGGCTTCTTTGATAAACACAGAGTTGAAGGGGACGCAGACAAGCCTCACTTATCATTTGGATCTCCAGAACACTGTACCTTGATCTACATGGGATTTTTACAAGATCTTCCCATTAGATGAAGCCAATGAAGTAAATGAAAATTATAAACGCAACTTAAAATCATGATCATCAATGACAAAGGAGCTCCTTATGCCGCTAAGGTGATAGGATACTTTAATAAAAGTTAGGCAATGATGTACACAAAGAAAACAGTAAAAGGAGAAGAACAAGAAGAGGAAATTAACACTAAAACAAACAAGTTTTACCTAGTTCCATCTGCGCTATATGCCATCATGGTGCACCAAAGTCCAGGAGCATCATAGTCCACTCTAGATCCCAACGAATCATATAGCCAAGCTTTTATCTTCCCATCAATTGCGGTAGAAAAAATAAACTGCAAACGTAGAAAAGCGGAATCAGCTAAATAGTAGTAATTTAAAATAAATAGAGCATAAAGCTACTTCCTATATTCACAAAAATACATCACATTAAGCTTAAATGACATTCTCACAAGTTAAAACAAGCAGTAATGAACCGAGGGACATAGCAAAAAAATTGTTTGGGAGCCAAAAGAAATATATCATACAATTTTATTTTACTTTATAAACTTGAAGTCCAAGTATCATAAAATAAAATAAATGGCCTGCTAATGTTTTTTACTATTTTTAAATAGCTTACTATTTTTACTATTTCACTATCATTATATTTTACTATTTTTCATTTATTTTGATTATAATTATTCCTTCTAAATACTTGTTATTCATATGGGGAAACAATATATTTTATTAAAAAAAAAAATCAATGCGAATTTTAGGTATCTAATATCATATTTTATAAGATTCGGGTTCAATATACTAAAATAGTTTGGAAGCCTAGTGAATCATTTATATAGTTTTTTGGTTGGGACGGGCAAAATCATGATCACCATACCTGTATATTTTCTTTGTAATGAGGGCAGACAGAATACACAGGAGCTTCATGACCTTCAAATGTATATTGCCTGCGTCCAGCAACAGCGTCCCAAACCTGTAAAATATCATTTTTTTTTAGACTCCATATATTTCTCATGCACACAAATAAACCAATCGAGCATTTAAAAAGATACCTTAATCATCTTGTCATCACCACATGTCACAATACACAGTTGCTTGTTGGGATGAGCAAATGCAATGTCGTTAACACCACCGACATGAGCATCAATCTAAAAGATGAGGCAGTAAGCAAACTACACAGTAAGGTAATACTACCATCTCTAATACAATAATCAAGGGAGCTATATTTACCTCCAAATGCTGTCTCAGTTCCCCAGTTGGATTGTAAGTATAAATCTGCACAATATGTTTTGAAAATGCAACCCCTAGAGGAAGCATATTGATTGGAGTAAAAAAGTTAATAAGATAATAGAGTTACAAATCATAATTGGAAACAAGTCAAGATTCATATATACTTACCAAGCATAAGTCCATCTGGTCCCCAAACGCATCGATTCACTGATATTGCAGCATCATTCAACAATGCAGTCTGCTAACAGTGTAATAAGTTAAAAATTATAGATAAAATACCAATCCCAAGACCCACAACTGCATCACCAACAGTGTTCTGAATTGCTAAAAAAATAAATATTTAGGTCAGAAAGCCAAAGATTAATTTGCGCTAGAAGGATGGGAGGTTTATGGGTGTCATCTTCAATAAAACAAAGAAAAGTTTAATATATGCATTGAAACCAACAATACCTGCAATGGCATAGAAGCAACTGAGATATCCCACACTTTAAAGGGTTTATGTGCCAGTCTTTCTCGGGAGCCAACTTCCCACAGGCTAATGTCCCCAACATTTGTCCCAACTGTAAACATAATTAAAAAGATAATTGCATGTTACTATTAAGAAAGTTTATAAAGCTTTTTATAAAGTGATATTAGCATATTTCCAAGTATTAACCTAACAAGATAGTTTGCTGCTGTGGATGGAAGTCCATGCTCATAACATTAGATCCTTGATTGAGGGACCGCAAAACAGTTTTGGGAAGGTCATCCGGCGAATAGACATTGGGAGTATGTGCTACACCAGAAAAGGACACCTAATATACAGGCCGAAGAAAATTTAAAGCAGCAAAAAACTGAAGAACAATGAATACTTCTTATATCAACTGCCAAAGTAACTGAAGAAGAATGAACACTTCTTATATCAACTGCCAAAGTAAGAGACTACATAGGGGAAACGGTACTATCTTATGATCAGACCTCATCAGATTGGCCAGTTCTCATACGTTTCATCAAGTGCTCCGAGTCTGCTGATTGATAATCAATCCCAGTCATACCTGGGGGTGTCCTCTGGTGCTGCTTCAAGAAGGCAGCTGTACAATTCAAAAAATGATTATGTAATTTCAACAGGCATATTAAGCTAGTATAGATGTAACAACAGTAGAAATGGCATAGCCTATAAACAACTTCACCTGCACTAGAAGGCTGCACTAGACCAGGAGGGCCTGCTGCCACAGCAGGATGAGACATAGAAGGATTATTGCTTGACATCCACCCAGCAATAGCACCAGAAGATGGGGAAACAACCGGCTGAAATGGCTGCATCTGAGCAAAATAAAAAAGAGATTTTTATACTACAAGCTCGCAAATGGAAAATAAGACAATAAAATGCATGTAAATACATACGCCATGAGCACCAATTGGAGGAAATACTCCAGCTTTAGGAATTGGTCCTACAATAGGACTATTCGTAGGAGGAGGGCGAGCACCATTAGCAGTGGTTGGAGAGCAAGAATGATCTGTGAAGAGTGTTTTAATATCAGGATTTGGACGGGGATTCTTGCAAAGCTGGTGCTGCCAATTTAGACTGCAAATTTAAATAGGAATATGAGCTTTTGTGAGGGTTAGCCAGTTTCAGCTTCAAGATACTAAATTAGATAGTACTCTAAAAATTCAGGAACAGTCTGAATAACATCCATCTGCTAACCAATCTTGTCACGCAAGATGCTTATGGAAGAATAATAAGGAATAACCTCTGGTTTATTAAGGTCCTCAGCCGGGAACTCTTGAAGGCTGGGAATGTAAGCTTGTCTCGGAACAGAGGATTTGCTTCAATAAGCTTTTTAAGTTCCACAAGCATGATACTTCGAGCCGATTTCGTATCTCCGTATTTTGAAAGCTGCTCATTTTGCCTGATACAGGAGCAGAGCTTGAAAACTATACTAGAAAACGTTTAATCAATCTGACCATCAAAACCAATATCCAAATGAATGAGCATACCTAAAATTATCAAGAGTAAGCAACTGGGTTATCTCCTTAAACAGTTCTTCATTGAAGGAAGCAAAAACCTTAAGATCCTTGCAGAGAATCTCAACAGCCTTTGCCCGATCCTGTCTGATGGAAGGAACCAGAACACGAACATAATTAAAAGATTTATTAAGATGCATACGAAGTTCTCTAATGCTATACCTAATGACATCTATCAGCTTTTTGCATTGATAGCTAATAAGACTACCAGCATTACATACCATATATTCATTATATGACTCTTGAAATAACCAGATGAAAAGAGTAGTAATAGGAACGGATGCTTAAAATTTTGAACTCACCTATCTAGAGCTTCTAAATATTTCTGCTTCCTGATTTCAAAGAAAATTTTCATGGAGTAGCGATTGTCTTCGACCTTTGTGAACCCACACAAATAACGCTCGACCTCATCCCATTCGCCAGCTTGAACTTGATCCTCAAAATGCTTCATATTGAAGAAAAAGCCAGACTCTTGCTCTAACCTTAAAATACAGAAAAATAGTAAAAGAGAGAGAACCAAGAACAAGCAATTAGCAACCGATCAGCATTGAAATTCCTTATGTTTCATTTGGAAGTGGAGAAAACAAGGGAGCTAGAATCAAACTGCACCCCGTTAACAGACCGTGATGTGACTTTCTATCCAATTTTAACAACAACATGCTCCATTTCAAAATTAAGATTTTCTTCCGTTTAAGTAATAACAGAGATAGCAACCTATACTAAGCCTAATACAAAAATGTAAGGAATATCATTAAGTTTTGCATGAAGAGGCGAAAGGTTACTCTCAGAGTTGCTTCTTCTAAGAGAAAGATTAAGAAGACTAGTACCTCTACCTTCGTAAACTTCATCCATCAGAAGGATGCACATATTGCAATGAGTGTAGTAGATAATATGTCATTGATACATAAAAAGAATCAACAATTTCAGCATGCGCATTCTAAAAGTCTAGCCTAGTTCCCTCGGCATCCAGACAGAAACACGAAATGAATTAAAACATTAAAAAGTAAATGAAAAACTTACTTATGAACGGTTTCCTTGAATTTCTCTTCATCCAAAAACTGCAGTATTAGAAACACCAATTCCCTACTCAAAGAAGACATTGTCCCCGGGACCCCTAAACGCTCCAGCGCAACAGTTCAATGTAAAAGCTAGGGCGCACCTAATTCACAAGCACTGGACAGCCTAAGTCCCAAATGCTCCACTATAATGCTCGATCAAATACCCAGAAACTAATTCTTGTCCAAACCACTTTATAAGTACTTCAACATCAGAAAGCTGACTTCTTTACCAACCCAGCAAACACCCAATTCACCAATAACCAAGCAAGTAAACAAAAATTCAAAAATACCCAATTAATCAGAACAGTTAGCCTATTATAACCCAGCAGCTCATAAGAACTAAACCCTAATTCTCAGCAAAGTGAAAATAGCTTAACAAAGGATCAATCACTACAGCAGATTGAAAAAGAGGTTAATTTGACAATAAATAACCGTAAAAAGTGAAGTTTAAATTGCATTCGTTCCTGTTGTGTAAGATAAACAAAAACAACAAAACCCCTACTGGTCAGCAGCAGCGAAAATGAATCATTTGAAGCTTTAGGGTTAGGGTTTGCTGCTTCTTTTTTCCTCTTTTTTAAATTTTAATTGTTTTTTTCTTTTTTGGAAGGCTCCTTGCAACTAAACTTGGCAACAAACTACCCTCACTTTCTTTTAATTTTTTTTCTCTCTCTCTCTCTACACTTTGATGAAATACTTTTATTTTGTTTTCTTTCTCTTTGTTTTTGTTTTTGTTTTTGTTTTTGTTTTTGTTTTTGTGTCTTCTCTCTCTATATATATTTTTTTCTTTAAATATATTTAATACTTATCAGATATTTATAAATACTTTTGTTTCTCTCTCTAGAATTTGAACTACAGTTTGTGTGTTTGTGTGTTTTTATTTCTCTCTAAAACTTTCTTTATTTTGTCAATTTCTTTTTTTAATAAATACACTTTCTCTCTCTATAAACTTTGAAATTCTATTTTCTTTCTCTTTCTATAAATTGTAATTTGTAAAATATAATTTATTTCTCTCTCTACCTGACTATTATTTATTAATTGTTTGATGCCTTTTAAATTAAAAAGGAAATTATACCATTTATCAAAAAAAATAAAAAAATTACAAAACTACATGTTGACTTTTTTTATTTACAAAAATATTAATAATATTTACAAAAGTACAAAAAAATAAAAAATAATATCAAACATACGGTGTATACTGTGGGTATAATGTCAGTATACTAATAAACTAATATTATATCAACATTATACCAAAATTACATCGACATTATACATATTAAAATTTTATTAATATTAAATGAAAATTTACCAAAATTACATCAAATCGTATATTAAAAATTAAAGTAATAATATACCAAAATTATACCAACAGTATACCAAAAGTGTACACATCAAAATATACTGAAATTTTATTATTACATCAACATTACACCACATCGCATACTAAATATTAATCTAACAATATACTAAAATTATACAAACGATATACAAATTTTCTAGTTCATTACCAACTATAGTGAAAAATACATATAAAAAAAATATACATGTTATCAACTAGAAAATATATATAAAAATTTATAATCGATATACCGAAAATATACTGAAATTATACTAATAATAAACCAAATATTATTTTTAAATTATCTGATTTATAGTTTTAGTATTCCAAAATTATATCATAATTATACCGACATTACACAAATCGTACTTTTGTAATTAATTTTCATTTTTTGGTACTTTTGTAATTAATTTTAAATCAGTCGTATTTTTGTAAATAAAAAAAGTTTACAGGTACTTTTGTAAATATTTTTAAAATTTTAGGTATTTTTGTCATCGTCCCTAAATTAAAACCTAGATGATTTGGAGAAATGATCTAGGGTGGGTCGTTTCTTCTTGTATTATACTCTGTCTATAAAAGAATAAGTTGATTTTTATTTTAGACGTCGTACATTATAAAAAATTATTCTTATTTTTAAAAAAATAGTTGACTAAATATATATTTGAAATATCATTAATTGAATTAATTTTAGTCAATTAAATTAAACTAAATTATTTATAACTTTATTAAAAGTAAAAGTAAATTAGGATATTTCTTACTAAAATAACTTATACTCAGACTCTGTTCATATATTACTTGTACGTCCAATTATTATTTTTGTCATAGCTAATTTATTTAATTAAGCATAAACAGTAGAGAATATAAAAATGAATGACTCATCAATAACAACGAATTGAAATTTTTAAAAAATAAATAATATCGCAAGTTATCATTCATAAGGACTAACAATTTACAAATTAGAATTTAATGCTTATAAAATTTAAAAATTAGGCTTAAATGCATCAAACATCACCAACTTTCGCGTGTTTTTGGTATTTATTATGAGTTTTTAATTTTGGCATATTTAACATAAACTTTCCAATTTTGCAATTATGTATCACGTTTGCATTTTTATATTCAAAATAGTATCGTTTTATATTCAAAACGACGCCGTTTTACATCCAAAACGGTATCGTTTTACACCCAAAACAGTGTTGTTGCCATGATTGCAAAATTTTGAAAATTCATGTATTTATATGCCAAAATTAAAAATTCATGTTAAATACAAAAAATATCCGGAAGTTGGTAATTTTTGTGCGCCAAAAAAATTACGGTCTAATAGTTGTCACTCTAACATCTTTATTATAAGTAAATAAAAAAATACATTCTGAAAACTTGATAACCTTCTTTATAACTGCAACAAACATATTTTTTAGAGTAATAATTTCCATTGACGGCTGGAGTTTTGGTGCTTCTACCGCAATTAAAATGCCAATTTATAGTCAAAATAAAACAAACTTATAGTATCGTCAAATGAAGGTCTTAGAGCATTCTCAATAAACTCTCTAAAAGCGTCAAACTCTTTAAATTAAATAGCGCAACAATAAAACACAATTCCAATTGACTAGCTATTATGTATATTTAGAGAAAAGAGTGAGGGGGTGTTTGATAACCCAACTTATTACTTAAATTAATATATTAAGCACTTAATTATTTTAAGTTGGTTTGATAACTTAAAAAAGTTCAACTTAACTTATTCAGTTAAGCCAAAAATCACTTAAAATAATAAGTCAAAAAAATTGACTTATTTTTTTTACTGAAAATATTAAGTTATTAAATATTAGTTTTATCATTAAATAAACTTTATATCCGTATTATTTTCAATAATTACTCACTAAAAAAAATATTTTATCTCACATATATTATCTTTTTTTTTAATATCACAATGAGTGTATTATACTTAGAACAACACTTAAAATACTATATTTTTATTATTACTATTTTATTTTCTATCTTCACTTTTTTCTTATAGTCTATATGTCATTTATTTAATATTTTCGTTTTTAATATTATTTAGACTTCTGTTTATAACATACAACATTGATTATTAGATTTAAGCGGTTTTTCAGAGTTTTAAAAACTAATATTTTATTTTAAGGGCTATTTTTCAAGTTAAAAGGGAGCATCATTATAATCTTTAAGGACTAATATCAGCATATGCAATTAAAATTTATGATTTTTATTTATAATATTTTTATATTATTTATCTGTATTTTAAAAATTTAAATAATTTATAATTTATATTTAATAATTTATTTTAAAATAGTTAATATTTAAATATTTAATATGTAAATATAATCATTTCAATAATAGTCAGTAATTGCAGACTTGCAGTTATCAAACAGACTTATTTAATTCAGCACTTAAACAAATCAGCAATTATTATTTTCAGCACTTATAATTCAGCACTTAATTTTCAGCACTTAATTTTCAGTTTTATCAAACGTCACCTGAGTTTGGCTTTCTACATGGGGAGAGCCAATTCTCACTCTTTATTTCATATCTCATCAATTATATTTAGTTTTTAAAGCAAAATAAATATACATAATTTTTAATGTACATAATTTTTACTAATTTAATATAAAAATTAAAATTAAAAAAATTATTTAATTAATATTTATTAAAAAACAGTATAATAAAGAGTTAAAAGTAGAGAGTCTAATGGAGTAAAATTAAAAAAACTAATCTCTAAACTTAGGTTTAATTCCATAAAAATCACGACTTTTATACGAAGTTTCATTTCAATCATAACCTTTAATGAGGATCACACTAACGGAGTATGAGAAGCAATTAGACGGTGTTAAACTGGGGGCCTAACTGCTCATTTTTTAAATGTTGATGTAAAAGTGAATCTTTTCAAACGTTGAGGATATAAGTGAACCTTTTTCAAACGTTGAGGGCTCATTTGATCCCGGAAACCTTAAGGGCATAAATGATTCTTTATCTTTGCCTCATAGGATCACATTAACGGAGTCTCAGGAGCAATGAAATGGCGTTAAACTGGGGAGTCTGACTATCCATTTTTACAAACGTTAGGAGTATGGGTGAATCTTTTCGGATGTCGAGTGCTTACTTGATCCAGACCTCGAACCTTATAGGCATGAATGACCCTTTTCCTTTGAAGTATTGACCCTTTATTTGAAGATTAAATTTAGAGGTGAATAAATAATTCAACTTAATTTTATCCTGAAATAAAAATGAAATTTTAAAATGGTAAATTCAATAAATAAATGAGATTTTTAAAATGGAATGGCTAAAATATTAGTTTAATTCTAATATTTGAGTTGCTTTAGTATTCAAATATTTCCTCTATTTCACAAAAATAGATAATATTAGGGTCAATTTTGCACCTTTTTTCAATATTAAAATCAGCTTTTAAAAATAGAATATTTACACTCTATACTATAATAACTTTTTTTTAACAAAGGAAGTAAAATATTTAGAAACATGCTAACTTATACTTTCTCTTTACAAGAGTGTTTTTCATATTTCCAAATATACCATCTTATTTTTTTTATTAAGAAAAAATATTTCCTTTATCTACACTTCATCTTCTCCATCTTCTACATGTCTCAAACCCCTAATTTATTTTCTTATTTTCTTCAATTAACACACATCCACCATCATTTTACCGCCACCACCGCTCTCACCTCACGCCGCCGCTCTCCCTCACGCCGCCGCTCTCCTCCCACGCCGCCGTTGCTCCGCTCCGCCTGACTTTCCGCTCCGCTCCGCCTCCGTTCTCGCTATATTCACCGCCTTCGCCATTGAATTTGACGCAATCTTCGCCGTCGCCGCTATGCTCGGCTCGCCGCAACCGCTCCGCACGCAGCCGCTCCATCCTTCTCTGCTCCTCCTTTGTCGATTAAATAGGAAATCGGATCTGAAAATATCAGATCTGAAATTTTCAGATCTGAATTTGTTTTTTTTTAATTGTATACAATATGTATTATATACGGATTATATATAAAATTTGGCTTCATCTACTCCGTTTTTCAGAGATATTCTCATTCTCAGATCTGATTTTTTAAAAAAAAAACGTATATAATTCATATTATATACGGATTATATATAAAACTGCATTTTTGTATACAAATTTTTATATAAAAACTGTATTTTTGTAGTTTATTTTTGAAAATTTGTACTTTTATAATTATTTTTTATATTTCTGTTAAAAAAATGCAAATTATATTTTTGTAAATATTTTCATTTTTCCTGGTATTTATAAAAAATCTCTTTAAAAATTATCCCCATAGTCAAATAGGTGTATTAAAAATTATTCTGATAATCAAATTGGTCCATTCAGCCACTTTAAAAGTAATTGTTGGAACAACTTGCATAAATAAGTATATTTTGTAGTTAATTTAACTATAAATAAATAACATCATATAATTATATAAAAAATATGACTATACTTTATTTTTGAGTTTTTTTAGCTTAATAAAATTTATGAAAATATGTTGGTTTTTATGATTCTACTGATTTAATAGAGATTGTTTTTTTTATTCTTTTAACTCAAAGCGATTAAACTACATTTTCAAATTTTAATAGGATTAAAGCAGACTGATTTTTGCAGTCAAATCAACTATACAAACTGATCCGATAAGTTTTTTTTCTTTCAAAGGTATTATTTGAAATATATAAGTCTTCTTAACATATCAACCTAAAATTACAGAGATGATGTTCGAATCATAATTTTTAAAATACAGATAAAGTATAGTACTCTCTTTGTTTCATAATATTTACCGTATTTACTTATTTAATACAGATTACAAAAATAATAAATATCTTTTGGTTTATATATATATATATATATATATATATATATATATATATATATATATATATATATATATATATATATATATATATATATATATATATATATTGTCACGACCCAATTTATTGAGCCGAGACCGGCGCTAGGGAACGGGAGTGGTAGCTCCGGAACCCGTAGCAAGCCTAAAATCACTATAAATTTTTCGCGAATTAAATATATCATATTATATAAAACATTTTCAGAAAACCTTTTTAAACTTTATTATATAAATATCAAAACATCTTTACTACTTTCTGAAAATCATCGCAAATCATTATTATAGACTAGGGTCTTACTGAGCGACGTCTCATGTCCAGCACTGCCCTGTCTCTAATCAACATCTTGACCAATTCCACTCATAGAAATTGGTTACCGAAATCAAACGGTTAAAATACGTTCTTTATAAACAATTATGATATATATATATACTTTTATCTCAAATCAGAGTTGCCCAATTAAATATACCGTTTGGATTTAAACCTGACATTACATACAGACATCTACCGACTACTGCAGCTCTACGAGGAAAACATCCTTTGACATATTCTTTCACTATCATAGACTTCCGGAAGAAGGAAAGGAAGTCCGTCCTTTAAATCGCTTTGACCTGAAAGAAAGACTGTGAGGGGTCAGTATATGGGGATATACTGAGTGAGTTCATACATTTACTAATAAGTACTCATATAAATCATAAAACAATGCAATGACGTTCAAACCTCATGTGGCCAAGTATAGGATCCGAATGAAACCTTAATCCTCAAACATACTAATAGTCAATCGATCAACCCAATCATAAATATCAATTGCGAGTCCAACTCGCCGGTGGCCCAGCCACTAGATACGGGGACTTCCAGGCTACACCGTAGCCGAGTTCACTCTGCGTATCTAACTCATAACCCAATCATAAATTTCATACTCGTCATCAGCTCCCAGCTGAGTCATATCAAAACTGGTGATCACACAGTCCTATTGTCGCCCAATAGGTAGCACGTTCCATCGGATCAATACTGGTTTCAAATCAACCATATGTAATCCATAAAAAGAATTCGCATATAAAAACATGCAATTCAAATATAAAGCAATATAAAATAATTGTTTAAATAAATACTTTAAAAGCAAATCGTATAAACTCACAGTGACCGCTTATCCAAAAATACTCTGGTACTCAAAAACGCCTAGCTTCCCGAGCTCCTGGTCCAGCGGCTCCTTGCCTCGCCGGATCTAAAACTATTTTAAAAAAATAATTGACTCACGTCAGAATCCTATTCTAAGATTGACTCTAGACTCGAGATATTACACGCTAAATTCATTAACCGTCGTGCTTTCCACGTATATCCCGATAAACGGTTTTTAACTCGTTTATAGATCGAACATCATTTCTAAATCAATTCCCTTTTTAACCTCGTTAGGTTAACTATTCACATTAATCGATTAGCTACTATTCGATTTCTGATTCAATACGCGTATTCAATTAATTCAATCGAGGTACGAAGAATCGGGGTGCGAGAATCGGAGGGTGCACGTTCGTGCAGGGAGGTACACGTTCGTGTACCTTGGTACACGTTCGTGTACCATATGATGGTACACGTTCGTGTACCTTAGTACACGTTCGTGTACCATTGATGGTACACGTTCGTGTACCACAAGTACACGTTCGTGTACCACAAGTACACGATCGTGTACTGTCGTGCACGATCCCCCGGAATCGATTTCCGGGGTTTCCGACCTGCTATATACGTAAAAACGCTCCAAACTCAACCAAAACGCATATTCTAAGCTCAAAATGTTATATATCAATCCTATACTCGATAAAACGATAAAATCGTTTTGTGGCCTAAAACTTTGAATCGATATAACTCAAAATATATCCATTTAAACGATAAAACGTCAAGCTTACCGTGATTCGCCTTCGAAATACGATCAATTCGAGCTATAAAACGTCAGAAACGGACGAGAAACGGAGATCGTGCGACAGAACCGTAGGAAATGGCGAGAGAAATGAAATATGTCTGATAAAGGATTTGAAGGTTCTGGACAATCCTTCATCTTGAAGGTTTTGTATATATATTTGGCCAATTGTCACTTTTAGTCCTTGAACTCTTTAACTTAAACCAATTCTCTATTAAACTTAACGATTAATTATTTCTTTTTAACTCAATTGCGTACGTATTATTTATATCCAAATAAATAATACGATTCTAAAATTATTATTTTCCGTCAATAATATTTTAATTTCTATTCTCGAGGCTCAATTGGCTAATTTACACTTTAGCCCTTAAACTTATCAAAATTTACAATTTAGTCCTAAACGCATCCGCGTCCAAATTTTAAAAGGTCTCCAATTGACCCGAAACTTTTATCACAAATACTATAAAATATTTCGCGGACCTTGGCGAACTAATTCTTATCTCGGGATTTATAATTTATTTTATATTAATTTTCTAACCCTTTTCCTTTAATCCCAATAATCCGTTCAATAAAAATTACTTTAAATTCCCGATATCATTAAATTAAATCCTTCTTAATTTAATTTATCGGAATTCACGACACGTGGCACAACTTAATTATTCTAAAATATTTGGGGTATTACATTCACCCCCCCTTAAAATAAATTCGTCCTCGAATTTAAAACTTTTGCCACGTATCTAAGGTAAACTAATACGAATATTTCTACCTTATATCTTCTTCTGTTGCTTACGTGTACTTTTCTAAAGAATTTTTCCATAGATATCTTCTTTATCCGCAACCTTCACACTTACATATCGATGATCCTTACTGGTTTTTCTTCATATGACAGTTCTTCGGCCACTTCCAACGTTTGCAGTTGAAACACTCAAGAAGGATTAGATACGCCTTTCTCCGAATAACTTGTCCTTAACTGGCCATTTTAATGAATCTTTCGATAACGGAGTTGTGTCCAATTGTTGTTGCCACCACTGCACTGCACGCTTACTTCCTTTTCTATATATTTGACGTCATTTGGATACAACTATCACTTATCCTTCTAGCTTTCTTGTAGTAATTCTCTTATTACTTTGCTTGCAGGTTCCGGCACTTAATCTCTTATGGATACTACAAATTATCGTCCTCATAATCTCTCATGTTCTTTGAACTTCTGTGTTTTGTTGTTTCTTGACGACTTACTACTTACTTGCATGTAGCAAGGTTCCTTGCTTGCATTACTTGAATTACTTATACAAGTAATTACCTCATATTTAGTTCTACTAACCTTACTCTTGTATTCATTATGTTGTGGTTATTTATCTTCTTATGATGTATGATTTCACTCTAGTTGATCGTAGAGTGAAAGATTCTTTGTCCTTATTTCTATCAATTCTTTATTCTGTTGACTTGCTAATCTTCGTGGTCCTGTACCACGCATCGAATTACTCTCGAGTTACTTTATGGTGTGTATATTAAAACTCGTTTAAATGCCTGTATCCTTATCCACATCCTTATGGAAGTGATTTTACTTAGGCTAGCGGAAAACCTCTTCAGAACGTTCGTCTTTATTGTGCTGTCCGTATACGTTTTCTCAAACTTGTATCATCGAAATCCTTATTTCCTTTTCACACTTCATGATTTCCTAATCTCATGAAGTTGAGTGCACCCTTGGCATTACTTGATATGTTTAGCTTTTGCCTTCATTTGAGATTCTATTTCAAATTTCCAACTTTGTATATTAGTTTGGTAGCCTATTCTTGTCAATAGCTACAAGCATTCTTCATGCTTCTTTGACCTACCTCTCGGGGTATCGTTATTCTTTCATATTCTTTCAACAGTTTCTTATCTTAATCATCTCTTGTTTTCATTAGACGTTCCTTATCTAATGACACTTAACGTTAATCCGATCCTAATCTTCACATTGTTATACTCTCGTGTTAAAACTGTTCTTATAGATTCTTGAATAATTCTGATTCGATCCTTCATTAGTTCTTTGATTCCAAGAAGGTATTAGGCTTAATTAGTTAATCTGACTATTCATCTCTCTATTACTTTCGATAGGTAATTTACCTCTTTTCTATTCACGTCCTTTGTTAAAACCATTCGCTTCACTCTATATGAATTCTTTTATTCACGATTTATTCTTATTGCAACTCATTACATCTTTTCATATCCCTTAATTTCATTCATTAGTACTATCTTTCTTGTAGCTTTCATAATTCTTTCCACATACTCCTTTGTTGTTGTTTTCACACTCCACTTTTTATTGGTATCCTTCCAATCATCAATGAAAACCTTAGACGTTACTTCCTCTAGATTACTTTAAGATCCAATGCTTCAATATTCAGTCATACTTATTGGATACATTCAACACTGACGTTTGTCTTGTCAGTGAGACTAATTTCAATCTCCTATTATCGCATTTCTTTAAAACTTCTTGATTCTTCGTGAAAAATCTATGTTAATTCTTATACTTAACTTTCATAACACTTTTTATATCTTTTCTTCATACTAGTTACTTGTCTATTTAATCGTCTTGATTCGTTCCAGATGTCTCTTGAAAGTGTGATCTTGTCCTGTCAATCCCTCAAGATTTAAAACATCCATCATTAATCCTCTTTATGTCTCCTCTTGCTATCCTCAATCGCGTATAAACCGTTAACAAACCTTTGGCCACACTAAACTAGGTACAATTAATGTACCTTTCAAGTTTAAAGCTACATGATGCCGAACTCATTATTTTGTCTGGATACGATGTCTTCATTTCGTTTTCAAATGGTTTAACTTAAACTTTGATCATCGTCCTTGAATTTCAATTTCCCTCTCGATATTCAATCCGTAACTATTCATGTTCTTCTTTAACTCATCCATTATACGACCTTCTATTCACTTACTCGCTCATATCTAATGAGCGGCTTTCCTATTCCCATATATTTAATTCATTATATTATTTTCTCATTTATAATTATTTCACGTATCAAATTTCAGAATCTTTCGTCATGAAACGCATGTTGTCCTTCCACATGTATTGCCCACGTTTTCCCTTAAAAGTCATCATTAATATCGTATAGCTATTGTACTATACTCTTCGTGTTTCATCTTTCTTATCCTCATCTCGTGACCTTATACCTCGTATACTTCATATATACATGTACTTATTCTTTAATTTGTGGTCAGGATGCTCAACTGCACAACTCATTACACGGATTCCCAACTCCTTAACATAGTTCATGCAATATGCAATCCATTCTTTAGCTTTATTAACCCTATGCATCACCCCATTCATATATGATACATCTCTTACGTCATTATTTATTACACTCTCACAGTGTATTGGCTAGGTTGACCCTTTCTAGTCGTATTAATCCTTTATCAACATTCTTATGAAAGTTATTATTTAATCCTCCGTTCGACGATCACAATGGTCAATTCTTAGTCATCCTTCTTAGGAATATTATACTCCAATATTAAACCGATCCAACGGTTCAGTCACAAGATATCTCAGTTTTTCTAGACTTGATAATCTTCCAATATAGTGTAAAACTCACATTTCCCATTCGTAGATATTACCTTTACATCTTTAGGGTTTAAACTAATAATCACTTTCTATGTTCAACAATCACTTCCCACACTTCTATCATCTTATCACATAAAAGTCTAATCATTTAGTTCAAAGATAATAACATCTTAGTTCACTGGTTAATGGATCATACTTAACCATTCAGACGTATCTTATCTTTCTATGTTATAATAGATCTTAGACTTATGACTATCTTCGTCTCTTCCCGAGGTATAACTTCTTGTTCGTGTTCTCGTACACGTCCTTTGTACCTTCGAGAATTGCTTGTAGGTAGATCTCGAACATTTCCCCTTCGTTACAGAGTTCTAGTCTAGGTCTACTCACATTAAAACAATCATGGTTGCAACCATTTCGAAATCTTTGAAATCCAAAGAAATTAACTCTTTTGCAAAATTCATATTTAAATTCTTTATGCTTTAGTATAATTGTGCACTAGGGCGATGACGTCTCTCATCCCCAAAGAGTTGCCATAACTTACCTTTCATCTGAACATAATGCATATGATGCATGTCCTACTAATGTATGAATTCAGTTCTATTCTTTTCATTTAATGTGTATGTAATGATGCAATTCTATTCATGTCATGGCAATAGTATATTACTATATCGAATCTAGGCACAATTATACTTTCAAAATCATTAAAACAATTAATCTTTGTAAATCACAAATCTTTCATCTTGTAAGTTCTCTAAACCTTAAACTCTGTAACTTGGGAAATTCTTCCATTCCTCTGAATCTACGTTTCATCATCGATCATCTATTAGCGCTTATATCGTATAACTTTAATGGTATCGCAATACCATATGATACTTAGCACGCTAGCCTCGTCATCGCGTTGCATAATGTCGTCTGTCCACCTCATACGTGATTATATGCAACGATCTTATAATACATCGATCATTCTTACGTAAACAGAATACTTTCGCGTACGTATATCGTATAACAATCCTATTGATCGTACTAACAGACTCAGATCGTAGGGAGGAGAGTTAAAATCTAAAGATCAAACGAAAACTAATCAAGACATGACTCGAATCCCTATGTGCTGCAGTAGTTCCTAGGTAGATACATACGCAAAACAGTGGTATCCTGAACCAACTGTTTGAAATCACATATTAGCAGAGGTATCCGGACCAACTGCTCTGATACCACAATTGTCACGACCCAATTTATTGAGCCGAGACCGGCGCTAGGGAACGGGAGTGGTAGCTCCGGAACCCGTAGCAAGCCTAAAATCACTATAAATTTTTCGCGAATTAAATATATCATATTATATAAAACATTTTTAGAAAACCTTTTTAAACTTTATTATATAAATATCAAAACATCTTTACTACTTTCTGAAAATCATCGCAAATCATTATTATAGACTAGGGTCTTACTGAGCGACGTCTCATGTCCAGCACTGCCCTGTCTCTAATCAACATCTTGACCAATTCCACTCATAGAAATTGGTTACCGAAATCAAACGGTTAAAATACGTTCTTTATAAACAATTATGATATATATATATACTTTTATCTCAAATCAGAGTTGCCCAATTAAATATACCGTTTGGATTTAAACCTGACATTACATACAGACATCTACCGACTACTGCAGCTCTACGAGGAAAACATCCTTTGACATATTCTTTCACTATCATAGACTTCCGGAAGAAGGAAAGGAAGTCCGTCCTTTAAATCGCTTTGACCTGAAAGAAAGACTGTGAGGGGTCAGTATATGGGGATATACTGAGTGAGTTCATACATTTACTAATAAGTACTCATATAAATCATAAAACAATGCAATGACGTTCAAACCTCATGTGGCCAAGTATAGGATCCGAATGAAACCTTAATCCTCAAACATACTAATAGTCAATCGATCAACCCAATCATAAATATCAATTGCGAGTCCAACTCGCCGGTGGCCCAGCCACTAGATACGGGGACTTCCAGGCTACACCGTAGCCGAGTTCACTCTGCGTATCTAACTCATAACCCAATCATAAATTTCATACTCGTCATCAGCTCCCAGCTGAGTCATATCAAAACTGGTGATCACACAGTCCTATTGTCGCCCAATAGGTAGCACGTTCCATCGGATCAATACTGGTTTCAAATCAACCATATGTAATCCATAAAAAGAATTCGCATATAAAAACATGCAATTCAAATATAAAGCAATATAAAATAATTGTTTAAATAAATACTTTAAAAGCAAATCGTATAAACTCACAGTGACCGCTTATCCAAAAATACTCTGGTACTCAAAAACGCCTAGCTTCCCGAGCTCCTGGTCCAGCGGCTCCTTGCCTCGCCGGATCTAAAACTATTTTAAAAAAATAATTGACTCACGTCAGAATCCTATTCTAAGATTGACTCTAGACTCGAGATATTACACGCTAAATTCATTAACCGTCGTGCTTTCCACGTATATCCCGATAAACGGTTTTTAACTCGTTTATAGATCGAACATCATTTCTAAATCAATTCCCTTTTTAACCTCGTTAGGTTAACTATTCACATTAATCGATTAGCTACTATTCGATTTCTGATTCAATACGCGTATTCAATTAATTCAATCGAGGTACGAAGAATCGGGGTGCGAGAATCGGAGGGTGCACGTTCGTGCAGGGAGGTACACGTTCGTGTACCTTGGTACACGTTCGTGTACCATATGATGGTACACGTTCGTGTACCTTGGTACACGTTCGTGTACCATATGATGGTACACGTTCGTGTACCTTAGTACACGTTCGTGTACCATTGATGGTACACGTTCGTGTACCATTGATGGTACACGTTCGTGTACCACAAGTACACGTTCGTGTACCACAAGTACACGATCGTGTACTGTCGTGCACGATCCCCCGGAATCGATTTCCGGGGTTTCCGACCTGCTATATACGTAAAAACGCTCCAAACTCAACCAAAACGCATATTCTAAGCTCAAAATGTTATATATCAATCCTATACTCGATAAAACGATAAAATCGTTTTGTGGCCTAAAACTTTGAATCGATATAACTCAAAATATATCCATTTAAACGATAAAACGTCAAGCTTACCGTGATTCGCCTTCGAAATACGATCAATTCGAGCTATAAAACGTCAGAAACGGACGAGAAACGGAGATCGTGCGACAGAACCGTAGGAAATGGCGAGAGAAATGAAATATGTCTGATAAAGGATTTGAAGGTTCTGGACAATCCTTCATCTTGAAGGTTTTGTATATATATTTGGCCAATTGTCACTTTTAGTCCTTGAACTCTTTAACTTAAACCAATTCTCTATTAAACTTAACGATTAATTATTTCTTTTTAACTCAATTGCGTACGTATTATTTATATCCAAATAAATAATACGATTCTAAAATTATTATTTTCCGTCAATAATATTTTAATTTCTATTCTCGAGGCTCAATTGGCTAATTTACACTTTAGCCCTTAAACTTATCAAAATTTACAATTTAGTCCTAAACGCATCCGCGTCCAAATTTTAAAAGGTCTCCAATTGACCCGAAACTTTTATCACAAATACTATAAAATATTTCGCGGACCTTGGCAAACTAATTCTTATCTCGGGATTTATAATTTATTTTATATTAATTTTCTAACCCTTTTCCTTTAATCCCAATAATCCGTTCAATAAAAATTACTTTAAATTCCCGATATCATTAAATTAAATCCTTCTTAATTTAATTTATCGGAATTCACGACACGTGGCACAACTTAATTATTCTAAAATATTTGGGGTATTACATATATATATATATATATATATATATATATATATATATATATATTAAATTGTCCATATTAATTATATTCCCTCAATTTTAAAAGAGTTATCCACTTTCTCTATATATTTTGTCCTAAAATTCTTGCCTATTTTTAATAAATAAAAAACTTAAAATGATTTTTTCTATATATCACCCTTATTTAAACCACATAAGAGCTATATTTTGTTGTTATTTATTGGAAAATTTAAGTAAATAAGAGTTAGTGTATATATTAAATAGGAATATAGTAAGAAAAGTAGAGAAAATTATAAAAAATTATAATATTAATTATATTTTTTCAAACTGTGTGATAACAACAAAATAGATAACTTTATTAGAACGAGAAGAGTATTATTTTTGAATATGACTAACCCTAATCTAACTAATTTATTTATTAAGAAGATAAACCTAAAAAAATAGTAATGAATGTTCTTTTTACAGTTAAAAGTGTATATCATGGATCAAAAACTTTCTCAAACGTGATAATTATGAACCGAGAAAGTCCATTTAAATGAATGGCACTTAAATAAAATAATATTTAAGCTAACAAATTATTAAAAAAAGTGTTTAGGTGTCATTCATTTGGTGAACTTGAAAAAAATAGAGAAAATATAGATTTGAGGAGAGCTATTTCCATTAACTTATTTCCTCATTCATAGTTTGGTTTTAAAATAAAATTATTGCATGCAACCGTTATGTCAGGTCATTCGTGCAACTATCCAATGATTCGTTAGCTATATAAAAAAAAATTGAATAAAATGAGAAGAAGTGTATAGATTTATTGTCTTTGAAATTTGAAGAGTCTAGTGGCATAGCATTGAATTTCATGGTGATAAATAACAAAGCTAACTTGCACGAAAAAACCACAATCACTCTCATCACATGTTCATATTTACTACTATTATGTAGTGTTTTTTATATTGTCCTATCCAAATTTATTAAAATTCTCGAAATTTGTCACATTGCATACAACATTTATGATTCAACTAGTAACTTTCTTTATACAGTGAAAAAGAATATGAGCCCTTCTCAAAAAAAAAAAAAAAAAGAATATGAGCCTTTCACTACCATTCGTTATCTCATTTTTTATATTCTGATTGCAAAAAATCCATTTTCTATAGGTAAAATTTGATAATCATCGCTAGCTATACTATAAAGTGTAGAATCGGATATTAATAATTTCCTTATTGTCTTGACGAGGAAAGATTTATGCCGTTAGTAAAAAATATTATACTAACTTTAGTAAAATTTTGCTTAGCTATATGTCCAAGAAAGAAATTATTTTGTATATAAAAGGACCTAATAGTATAAAAAATTGTGGGGACTAATTATAAAAAAATGAAATTTAAATAATTATATTATTAAATCAAAAAAACAAAGAAAAAATATAATTTGAGGGCAGTTGCCCATCAGTCCAAAGGGCTGGATCCACCCCTCCAAACCCCCATATATTGTTGGTTAGGGTTCCGTCAATGTCCTACGCGATATAAATAAGGTTTCAATGTTTTAAATATTTTTTACCAGGTATTAATAACCACTTGTAAGTACAAAAAAAAAAAAAATCCTCTCCCTTCTCTCTAAACAACTTTCTCTCTACTTCGTCTCTTAAAGTGTGGGAGGAGGTGATTTTCCGATCTCAATCGGAAATCGCCTCCTCTCCGCCCATAAAAGTTAAATATTTTATAAACTTAAACTTTATTTCAATAAATTTATCTGTTTAATAGCTTTTTCGGTATGGATTTTAGTATTTTTTTGCTTGAAAGTTTATGTTTTTATGGTGTGTTTTCTTAGATCTATCAAGAATCTCAAGTGATTGTTCAAGCTTCATAGTCAATTTTTTGTAGATCTAAGATTTTTGGATGGATATTGTTCTAACTTTTTAGAACTTCATTGAAGATGAGGATCGGAAATACTTAGTTTCAACGGATCAAGCGGTTTGTCGGTCAAATCGAAAGGACAAATCGAAGACCCGCTCCAACGAAACTTCGCTCTTAAGTTCTCGTTCGGTCTTTTTATACGGAATCGACGTCTAGATTTGCATAATTTCGATTTATTTTTTGCTTGTATCTTGGGTTGTTTGTTAGTATTTTAGATCAAAATTGAAAGATCATATATTAGTTTTGTTATATGACTTTCCAATGTAATTTACTCTTCATCAATGAATTCTATCTTTGGTAAAAAAAAATTATTTTTTGGCGTTATAATTAATTGGAATCATGAACTCACTCAGTTTTGACTGACCCCATTGATGTTTTCCCCTTTCAAATTTTAATGAGCAAGTGAGAGGTGGACTTCTAATTTCATTTCAGGAGTTCCAAATTTTCAATGAAGATTTTGTAAACGTTTTCCTTCTAAATCGCAATAGTCGATATGCGTCTTTATTTATTTTATCGTTAATTATGTGGTGCTCTAATATTAGGTTACAATAATATTGTGCAATGTTGTTTTTTTGGGGTAATTACAAATTAACTCACGAACTTTAGTGAAATTTGCAATTACAACACGAACTTTAAAACTTGGCAATATCAGTAACCAATTTTCATTTTTGGCAAATTGCTATACCGACCGATCATACAACAGCACGTGACTGCATATTACTAGTGTTTTTTTTATCCCGGTGTACCAATTTGCCAAAATAAGAAAGTTGATTACTGACATTGTCAAGTTTTAAAATTCGTGTTGTAATCACAAATTAGGATAAAAGTTCGTGATTTAATTTGCAATTAACCTTGTTTTTAACATGTTTATGGCTTTAAAATTTATTTTGGCATTATGGGTGTGTTATAAGTGTTAATTAAAGGTTGGAGTATCGGTTTTTTCCCAAACATTAACTGAATGGTTATATTGTTTATTGCATGTTGTTTTTTGACTTGTTACGGATTTCGGAGCAATCACTTCCGTTTTCCAACGTCAGTCAACGATACTGTAAAATTGGATCGTGACAACAGTAACATGAACTTGAAATTTGAATTCGCACTCTAAAATCATTAATGATTGAGAGAGTTAGCATTTTATATACTTCCTTCATCCCATAAAAATAGAAAAAACAGTGCTTTCATAAGAATTAAAAAATTTATTAATTATAGTTAATTTACCATAATTTTCCTATGACTATTTCTTCTATTTTTGTGGGACAAACAAAAGTGGTTATTTTTTCTATCTTACGGAACATAATGGAGTATTTATTAATTGTATTATTTTATAAATAAACTTTTAAACTTCAATCAAAATGATGGAGCAAAATGTCTTTAAAATTAATTATTTATATTATTTATTACGTTTACTCTTTGTTTATACTGGCCCAAAAAGAGCTCATACGAACTAATTCGGATTTTTGAACCATCAATTATTATTTTATTCTTATTTTAGCGTAGTATTTATCTTATTTAGTTATTATCTTAATTTTAGTCATTGTCTTAGTAATTTAACTTAGTGTTAATCTAAATAAGAGATTGTATCTCATTAGACTAAGTTTTCTATTTTATGATTTGTCCCTTATAAATAGTTAGTTTTAGGTTTGTATTTTCTACAATTTAAATTAATCAACAAAAATATAACTTCAAAACCCTGCACTTTTCTATCCTCAACCTCCACGGTCGGTTAACTTTGGAGTATGAGTATTTTAATATTAATCTCGTATGTGTTTTTTAACCTCCAAATTGATGTTTTAATTTAGTTTAATCAAACAAAATTTACGAACTGATAACTATAATTTTGAAATTTGAAATGACAACTTCTCTTCTCTTTTCTCTCTAACAAACCCTAGCCACCTATAGCTTTTTTCTTATTTTTTCTTCAGCAGCCGTCAATGGCTTAATTTTTCTATTGATGGTAGCCACCCATTTTGTTTATGTTATTTTAATTTCATGGGATATAATAAATAGCCAATTCTTTTTCATTTTTCTGACCGATTAAAATTTATCACGAAGCGCAATTCAATTATCAAGAAGCGACGATAGATTGAAGATCTTTCAGTAACAAAATGGAGTCGTCTATGAGCTATACTAGTTTTATTTATTTTTTATTGTTTGTCTTTTTTATGAATGTTTTATTTTATCCTTTTTTTATGAAATATTTGTTGTCATTTTTCTGTGAAAGGTTTGTTGTCTCCTTTTTAAAAGGAGTTGTTGTCTCTTTTTTAGAAGGAGTTATATCAAGTGTTGATTGAATCAGATGCTGTGAGTTTGCGGGTGTTTGGAGAAGTTTGAACGAAGAGTGATTGAAGACTGCACTTAATTTGCGAAACAATTATTAATTTATTTTTATTTTCGTAAGTAAGGTCTGCGAATCAGGTATCATGTTGTTTGTTCCATGTCAGGTCATCGGGTTTAGTTTTCAAATTATCTTGAGTTTCTTACAAATGTAACTGTTTCATATTCAATTTAATGAGATCCGATGAATTCAAAAAAAAAAAATTTAGTTTAATCAAACCATGTTTAGCTTTTCGGACCGAACCGGTTAAAGCATCGATCCATTAAGTACCCATCTACAAATTCAAAGATTCGAGTATGAAAATTTTCCACACGAACACTATCCAATGTATAATATAAAAAGTAATTTTTTAAAAGATTGAAAAACAGACCAAATAAAAATATTTTTTTAATAATTTACATCAAATCGATAAGTAAACTTATTAAATAATTATAAATTAGTAGTTATATTATGTTTTTTTCATGCCTGCTGTATTTCAGCCACGTTATACGACATGTTATTTTATTATGACATAAGCCGGCTTTCACAAATAAGTTGTAATTATTTTACAAGTTTATTTATTGGTTGATTAAATTATGTTGAAATAGTATCATATTGTTATTTTTTAAAAAGTTTAGATATTAAAAATCTATTTGTCGCAATTTGATTTTTAATTTCACTTTTAGTACAGTAAAAGGAAAGGAATAAAATATGGTTGGAATACTGAAAGAAATAGAAAGCGCATTAAAATGGTGATTTACGTTTAGCCACGTAACCCTACCACGTTTGCATGTGCTTCCCAATACAAAATGAGGCCTGTCTTTGTCTATTATTTGTTCAGTGCGTCGTAGCTGTCTAGGCTCTGCCTGATAAGTACGTCTACTTATCATAGTGTTTCCACTTTTCTGACATTTCAATTTTCTTTTTTTATTTCGGGTATTCTTTTTTAACACACGTGTCTTTTTCCTTTTCTTTTCTCCTAGTATTTGTTTATATCATAGTATTATTTTCAATTTTTTAATATTAAAATTTATATTTTTCACGGTAAAAGTATAATATATAAATATCTGCTATCTAACCATATTTGTTTTAAACTAAAAATAATTTCATATTAAAAGTATATTATTTTTATAATTCTTTTCAGTTTTCACATTAAAAGTTGTAGTACGACATTTACTTTCAAAAGTTCAAATATGAAACAATCAACAATTTTGAGGACCTTACATCACCAGATGACACGTGTTGAGGTCTAGATTTTTTTTTTTTTATCAAAGGTGTAAATCGACTTTTTAGAGTCTCGTGTTAGTTGTTAGTTACCGAGGCGTGGTTCAAACCCACAACCTCTCCATGCACTTAGAGACGCCTTAACCATTTAGGCTAGGCCCACATTGGCTTTGAGGTCTAGATGGATCACTAGATAGGCTGCACAAATTATGACCTATCAGGACCCATCATTCCGTGTTCTAATTGGCTACGAAATGGTGAAAGATTTGATAGATTTCTGATTAACAGTGAAAAATTGAACATGAAAAGAAAATAAGTAGAATTGTCAAATGTAACATGTTTATATTTATTTTCAAATGTATAATGATTTTTAAAATTGTCAATTTTATCCAAATTAACACTTTTAATTTTTAATTACATTCTAAAATATTAAATTAATTTTTTTTTTCATTCAAGTTAAATGTAAATATGTCCTTAATATTTGGTATGTACTCTACATAGACCCTCAATTTATCAATAGTGCAAAAAGAATCATTATTATAAATTTGTGGGAAAGAGATCTATTTAGCACCATTTATAACATTAAGAGTAAATAAAATATATGTCAAATCTGAAGAACATTTTTGAATTTATCCTGAGTGAAAATATAGTCAATTTAATATCTTGTGATGCAGTTGAAAGTTAAAGATGATAATTTGAATAAAATCATTAGCATATAGTAAAAAACAAATGTAAAGGTTATCTATTTTTAAGACAATTTAGCCATAAATAAATAACATTTATTAACAAGAGATTTGAATGCATTTACAGAATATTACCGAACATGGCTTACAACGTTCACTGGATTGCAATTTTTTCATTTGTAAGCTTTACCTTTGATTTCCGACTGATCTCAGCTATTTATGCCAAATCACTGAACGATTACAAGTAATAATCTCCATCACCTGCTCAGTGGAAACTAAGCTAAAATGATTCACATAATATATCTCTGCTAATCCCTTTCTGCTGCTTCAAGCGTCAGCAACTTTACTGATTATAACCGATGCATAATTGGCAATTGTCGACTCTGGAGACTGCCGGAGTCGTCCAATGACCGGAAACAACTCTGATGAACGGACAAATTGTCTGCAGGGTGCATGTGCACATAACTTTGCCAGTGAGAAAAGGGCTATCTTTAAGGGCGATTCATTTACGCCATCTCTCCTGCTAGGATTCAGAGCTATTGCTGAACAATCGGCAACCAGCTTTAGTAAAGCCTGAAACATGAAGATCAAATCACATTGAATTTCAGAAGATTGCCATGTTATAAACGGCATCATATGGCCTTTTGTCGGATTATAAAACGGCATCCTATGGCATTTCACTACATTATAGAACGGCATCACACAGCATGGCGTTTTCCACAATATAAAAGGACATAGTCTGATGGTAAGCTAGGGGTGTGCATTCGATTTAAATAGAACTGAATTAACTTTTTTAAAGAAATGGTATTTTTAAACCGAATTGGTTGGTTTGATCTTTTCTCAGTTCGAATTATTCGGTTTGATTTTACATCAAAACTTAACCTTTTTTTCTTCTTTTGAAAATCGAACCGAACTGAAAAACTAACTTTTTTCATAATATCAAACTGAACGTAACCTGATTTACCAGTTTGATTTTTTCACACCCTTACATTTTAGCCACAGTAAATAAAACGGTATCCTGTGGCTTTTTTCGACAAACCTGCAAGGCTCCTTTAGAGACAATGTCTTCACAAAGTCTGTTGGAATTTCGTACAAGATTGCTTAATGCACCAGCAGCATTTGCTTTCGTCTTATCTTCTTCAGTTGAGAGTAACAATTTTGCTAGTTGAGGTATGGATCGTCTCAGCTCTTCATACAACATATCATTATGGTAGGCAGCGTTTCCAATCTAGACATAAAAGAGAAAGATTACTTGTTTTATCTCACAATTGTAGCTAAAACTACGAATAAAACGCCTTAGATAAAAGGATTTAAATCTTACAGCGAAACATGCAAATTTGCGGGTGCGTTTATCTGGATCAGCACATCGATCAATGAGAAGACCTATTATCTGATGTCTTGCCTAGAAACATAAATAAAATGTCAGAACGAGCAGCACTATTCATGGCAGCACATTGTCTAAGCGTAAATCTTAAAGAAAATTATTTTATACTGTATAATTCATCCCCTGTACTTACAAGTGAGCTATAAAAGTAAGAGCTGTGGCGACACATGTTGCCTAGAGCACTGCAAGCCTTCGCACGTATATTAGGATCATCATGTACAAGAAACTCCTTCAAGAATTCCAGTATAGGAGTCCCATTAATGTTGTCATAGAAACCCTGAACACCAAAAATTGTTATCATTTTCTGTTGTCAATCACATTTCTAAGACAGGATCACCTAAACTTGCCAACATATTATAAGTTTTCTAGTGATGAAAGTAGTGCATTAATTTGATGGGCATCAAAGCCAAAAGTGTAACAAACTATTTCTTGCAATAATTCTTCTTTCTCCTCTCTTTCTACAAACAAAACCTTTCCCATCTCTCTCAAAAAAACTCAAAATGCATAGTTTAGAGGAGGTGGTTTTTAGCCTTTTTGGCCGGAAAATCACCTCCTCCACCTTTTACATATATATTTAAATAGTTTTAGTTAGTTTTTCTTCAATAAGAACTACAAAGATGGAGGTTCTTCTATATTTGGTTCAATTTTGGGTCTTTTGATTTGCATGTGAATGATCCTTGTCCGATCAAGATTTTTGAGAGATTTTTTGGCTTGCATGTAAAAAAAGATTGATTTGATTGAGATCCTTTAACTTAAGGAAAGTTGAAGATTTTCTTAAAAAATTCATTTTGGTGCTTGTTTTAATGTTTAGTTTTGATTCTTATGAGTCCATTAGCGGAATTCTCAGTTTGATTCTTCTCATTTCGATTAATTTTTTTCTGGTATATTTTGCCATTTCATAATTATTTGTTAGAATAGGAATATATTTAAATTTTGTTATACGACTCTTCAATGAATTCTAACTTTGGTAAAAAAAAAAAAAATCTTGCAAAATTGTTAACATTTTTAATGAAGCCATGGAGACATAAGATAAACACAAAATAGATTGATTCTAATACAAGCTATAATCTAAACGTTCAATCCAGAAGAGACTAACTAGTTTAACAGATAATATTTAGAAAGCAAAAAAATATATGAAGAAAAAGAAGCTGTAGGGACAACAGAACATAAAATTTTTTATCAAAGGTAAAAAAGGAAATAAAAACATAGATTTAGAATGTTTGAATTTATTTAAGAATAAGATTGATAGCAACCTGTAACTTGTTCGCGCACATTATTTTTCAAGCAATTTGAGAATAGAGATAGGATATTAAAAATGTAGTTAAAGCCAAAAGTCATGGCCACTCATCTGAGCTTACAGGTATATTAAACTCCCTGGATCACCGAACTTATCTATTATTACAAAAAAGGTACTAAATTTTATTTTGTTACAAAAAGGACACCAAATTATACCTTCTATTACAAAAAGGTTTATGTTGTTACAAAAAGGATAATGAACTTCGCATAAATTACAAAAAGGTCACCGAATTATACTTAATATTACAAAAAGGTCACTGAATTATGTACCTTTTTGTAATTTTGGCTTGCCTTGTCAGCAAAAACGACGTCGTTTTACATGGGTGAACCCCTTTGTAACAAAAGGTATAACTCAGTGACCTTTTTGTAACAAAATAAAATCTAGTATCCTTTTTGTAATAATAGGTAAGTTTAGTGACCCAGAGAGTCTAATATCCGAGCTTACAGTGGCCAGCACATGCATGTTTCTTTTTTGATTATTAAGCACATGCATGTTATTATTTCAATGAATCATTATAAAGAAAGAACTGTAGAAGACCAAGAAATCTGACCTTGTCCATGCGAGCTAGGTCAGATACGATCATCAGAACATCTAGCATGACCTCTCTAGGACTAGAGGTATCGAGCAATCTTCTTACTCGGTTTCGTTCCAACAACCCTTTGCCCACAAGGTGAACAGCAAGAGGTCGGTGTCCTACCATTTTAGCCAGAAATGCAACAGGCCTTCCCAGATCTCTTAACTCCAAGTATTCCAAGCATCGAAGAATGATGCCAGGCACTCCCACCTAGAACAGTTTGGTAGCCATAAAATAAATATAAGAAAAAACATTTAGGAGTTATACTATTTTTGGTCTGAATAAATACTTTATTGTTATCATTTTAAAACGAAAGGCAAAGCTAGAGATTATTTGGATATGCTTCAGATGAAAATGGTCAGCAATAAACAAATTGACAGTGATATGCTAACACCAGGAAACTTCTTTTGAAGTAGCTGGTTCAATATGGCTGCATGACAAGATAATCCTAAATCCACAGGTCATTTCTAAAATGGTATTTTCTCCAGGAATAAAAAAGAAAGAAAGAATGCAATAAAGTTCATCTAACCTCCAAAAGGATTTTAAGATACTTTCCCATATCTTCCTCGATTGCTTTAACCATATCCTTGTCTTCCATGGCTATTCTCCCACCAGGTGAAGCCACGTTCAGAAGGAACCCACTGTTAACAGATGCAGAAGCAGATGGCAAACCAGGAGCACTCTGTACAGCAACAAAAGGAAACGCCAAAAGATCAATTACTGAATTTATTAAATCTCTGACGCCATCCTTTCCTCCACCTGGCCCACCCCAGTGCTTGACAAGCTTGAGGTGAACATCAGATATCAATTCGGAAATGAGCTTAATGTGTTCAATCCTGACTAAAATTTGGCGAAATATTGAGGTTCCACCTGGAACGCAGTAGCATATTGAGGATATTGTCCAAATAACCCCAAGAGGCGATAATCCCATGCGATCCATTGTGTTGTCCATTCCTTGAGGAGAAGTTGTCAGATGGCTGTTGGTTAGCAACTCAATAAGAAGCAGAGGGATGCCGCTTGCACATAACTGTTGCACAGCTAATGGCCCACCCCATTTCAATCTTGATTCTAGCAAGCCAACACATCCGTCCCTAAGGCCATGCCAGCATGATATAATACCATCTGCATTACTAGGGCCTGTTTCAATTTCATTTCCGATTGAAATCTTGAGGTGTTCACATATTGTACCAGTACGAGGAATCAAAGGTAGTGCTATTTCAGAGATAGACGACTCGACAGAAGCTCCACATTCAAGGGATAAAATGGAAGCAAGAGCCAGCATGGCAGATGCACAATGGGGCTGCAACGAACTTTTTGTTCTGTCATCTTGAGAAAACTGATGGGCAAGAATAGAAAGCCGGGATAGTTGCTTCTTCGGAGAGGTAGTGAGCATAAATAGCGCAGATCTTCTTCCAGTTGACTTTAAACATTGAGCAACTGTAGCAAGGATTAGGCATGCGTGCAAGATCAGAGCAGAAGGATTCACTAGTTTACTCTTGAAATTAGTTGCGTCACCCATTTGATGATCTTTGTTAGGAGATGAAGCACATAAGGATAAAACGGAAAAGATCTCGGAAACAATTGTTCCATCGCCTCCACCACTAACAACAGTCGTAACAGGAAGAGAGCTAGGCAAACCACACAGAATAACGGGAACAATTGCATTATGCAGACAGCACCTTGACAGAATCTGAAACAGTATAAAGAAAGTAAAACAAATATTCAATAATTATTAGGAACAGAAATTAATAGATAGCATAGTTTTCAAATAATTTAGGTTCAATAACAATAGCAACAAAACAATATAAAAAACCATTAAAGCTTCAATCAAGATAGAAACAAAACAATATCAAAAGCTAATAACATGAGAATAGCACCTGAATACTAGCAGCAAGAACAGCCTCTAGATGTTGACGAAGGCAATAATAAACAGCCACTTGCACAGCTTTTGATTTAAGGAATGCCCTTGTCACAGCATCAACGAGTCTTGTTGAATCTGGCCCGATCAGAGAACCTTGTTCCTGGTTGCGGATGTCAAGTCTCATTAAAGAGAGATTCCGAAGTGAATTTAATGGAAATAAAGATACAGTTCCTTTATTGAAAAGAGTTTCTGCTGCATCTATCAGTGACCAAATAGCTCTACATGCTTCGCAAGCAGCACGCAAAATATTTGAAGAGCCTGAAATTAGACTTGATCCACATGTTGCTAAGCAAAAGCACAAATGTTCAACTAATCCACATGTCTTAGCATGATCCAAAATTTTCTTCATAGTTTCATTTGAAACTGCTTCAGAGCCTGAATTTGCTTTCAGGTTCTGAGCAACTGTCGATAACACAACTACGACGCATCCAGTGGCCTCATACAAAATTCTTCCAGAATTGTCCTCGTTGGAATTAATAACCTATATGAATATGACCATATCATCATAAAAATTGAAATTTGAGAATGACAATTTTTGCAAATAATAATAACACATACCTGTACAAAGATTTCAAGTAAGGCAACCCAGTGTGTGAAATATGCAGCTCCAATGCCACCTTTCTTATCTAATAATAGCTTCATAATGGCAAAACTCTACATTGTAAATAATTAAAACTCATATCAATCACTACCAAATGTCAATCAGACAGCAAAGGCTACATAGTTATGTTAATGACAACTAGCCTTTTCCAATTTGAAATAATTTCTTTTATGCAGCAGAATTAAGAAAAGAAGTGGATGAAAATCAAAAATTCCAAAAGGGAGAAGAGAGGATAATTCTGAGGAAAAGAAAAGAAAGGTTGCACTAAACAGAAACATCAAATTGTGGAAACAGGTTTGGAAAAACAGTATTTGCAAGAGTTTCCATGCTCTAAAACAAGTTTAGCTTCAAATACTCGGAAATTTTAAAATATTTCTGAAAAATTGAATGAGGTTTCCTTGTCATGAACTTCAAAATGAGTATGTTCAACAATGTTGCAGTCCCTCTTGTAGGCTTTCTAAAAGGCATACAGCATAGAAGAAAGAAGAACTCCAACAAATATCTTACTGAATAAAACTCATAATTAGACCTAGTCACAATCATGATAATGTTATCAACCCAAAATCCCGTCACAAATAATTTAAAATATTACTAAAATAGAGGCGTGAAATATATTGGACACTGAAAAACTGAAGACATTCCCATTGAATCCTAGATGTGATACCTTTGCAGTCAAATCATTAAGTTCCAAGGCTTTCAAGCTGATTATTAAAGCAGCAAAGTCCAGAAGTTCACTTAAAATGTCATCAAGTAACCCGCTAGACTGAATGGCACTAGCTGCAGCTAAGTTTGAAAGAATTCTCAGAGCCTGATTTAAAGTGGAAACGTCTTGATCCCTGAAATATCAGGTTAATCTATCAAATAAAACATTCATAGGCTAATCTCAAATTCCACTAAATTTACAAAGCACTGAACCAAATAGATCACTAAATTGTAGCAAAACTTATGTAATATGTATAAAAGCATTTCATGTGTGAAAATCTAATGACTTATCCTTCGACACAGCAACAAAGTTAGAACACAAGCTTAATGTGTCATAACCATCCTAAATGCTAATTTGCAACCAAATCTGCCTTTTCCAGGCCTTGAGAATGCCAAAAAATATCTGAACTTAAGGAACATGAGAATTCATTGTACTTTTGTTGTTCGTATGATCAAAGACTATTGTGTCAAGTCCTACTAGTGGAAATGATCTTGGATGTAGAGTGATACTGCGAAACTAACAACATTAGTGCATAAGCTGTATTATTAACTGCATTAAAAATGGGGGCTGAAAGATATGTAATCTCTCCATAGTAGCATTTTTCCCTTCTCCGCCTTATATTTTGTTTAATAATAAACAAAAACCATCATCTCATAACTTCATTAAAACGCTTAAGTCAACCCCAAATGTGAAAATAAATGATCGAAACTATGCAATCTATGATATTTCTTTTGGGAGAAAAACGAAGAGAGTCATAGGTAAATATGGCTTTAAATTTAGTATAAGTACATAACAGAAAGTTTCAGTGCTATTATGCCCAATTGCAAGTTTCAGCAAGCAAGTAATATTCAAATTTAATCATATCCTCTTGCAGTCTTTTCTTTAGTTTAAAAGACTTGTTTGTATGCCATATATAAAGCAATTTAGCTTAATCATACTACAAACTAGAGTTTTCTTTGCCTAAGCTGCAAAAAAGAAAAGAACAAGATTAGCCATCTTATCAACAGAAATGTTACCAAATTTCACCTGCAAGAATGCTGGGATTCTTTTGACAATCTTTTCAACGGTAGTAAAATAAGAGTTAATGCTTCATTATCTTGACCAATTATTTGTGCACCTTTAACTGTGCGAGAGTTGTTTTCAAATCTGTCTAATGCCTGGCAACCTGAAGAGACACAAACGTAGTATCAGTTGTCTCATACAAATGCAAAGATACAATTTTGGAAATAACAAGTTAAATACTTTCTAATGATAATGAATATAAATATAATTGACCGAGTAGTGTACACAAAACACAGGCAGAACAAAAAAAACACAGCCATGACAACACAAATACTAAAAACTTATATGACTACAATGTTACTTCTATTTATGCCTCAATGAACATACAGTCATTAAGCACGAGAGAAACCAGAGAATTGCCATAAGAAAATTCAGGCCCAACCCACAACCATCCTTGTCCCTCTATTAGAAGAGTTTACTGGATATAACTAAAACAAACAGACAGTGTAAATTCACTGTGCGTAAAATATCAGGAAAGAGAAATGTGCATTAAATCCAAGTCAAATCTAGGCCAGATCTGTTTTTTAAGCAATACAAATTTCATTAGTTATTGTTTAATAAAGAAAAAGGCCAAGGCATTATATTTGTGATAAGAAAGAAACAATGAAGCCAAACACAACATTTCAGTTTGTCTGAATTTCTAAAATACATGTATTTATCTTTACTTCTTTATGAATTGAAGAAACACAAAATGCCTATAACAGAAAATCAGAAGAAAAAATGCATCTACATTTTGCACTTCATGGCAATAATTACTTACCTGACTGCTTAACATCACTAGGACTTGTAAATCCAGGAAAATCCTCACATGGTGAAGGATTTCCTGTAGCTGCATTAGGACTGTATAGTTTAGAATCACTATGAAGCTTTGGAGTATTACAGTTGTCAGGAGCAGAAACAGGATTGCTTTTACCTACAGTAGTGTAGCCTTTAGTATTTTAACAGTAAAAATTAAAATGTAGGACTATCAAATGTCTTGTGAAGGCATACCCTCAGGGCTGGAATCAACCAAACCACTCGGTGCCTGTATGTTATTTGCTTCACCCCTCCATGCTGCATCACATCCCCTGGCTGCAATAGTCGCAGCACGCATTTCCTGCATATATTTTTCAGATGTTATAGAACTTGACATATGACAAGAGATTTTGGAAAAATATTCTGAAGTAAGCGCATGTATTTTATAGATGCTGAATAAGAGAAGTTAGACAAGAGTAGGAGTATGTATAGAATAACATTACCCTCGCTTCCATTTCCTCAAAAGTTTCTTTAATAAATGGGTGTTCAAGGAGTGCAGGCCAAGTCAATCGATTTTGTGGTACCTGTTTTGCAGGTAAACTAGGTAAACTGAAATTGAAATAATAACTGAAATCAGTCGTCTAGGGCAGGCGTAGAATTACCTTGTTGAGCAAGCCCTTCAGAAAGCTTTTGAAGTTTGGACTCATGTCATCAGGGTATTTTACAGGATCCTGGGTATCACATATCTGATTAGCTCCTTCTTTCACAGACAATATCTTAAACTAGAACAGAATTAGATATATTTGAGCAAAAATGCACCTTAACAATGTGTCGGATGAGAGCATAAACTGAATTTGTATAGAAAGGAGGCTGGCCAACAAACAATTCGTACCTATGGGAGGCATGACAGTTAAGCTGCTTAGATATGAAAAGCAAAGATAGACCAAGAATAAGGAAATATAAAGAGCAAAAAGAAGAGAGAACAATAATTAAACTAAATATTGAATGAATGGTCGTATAATTATTGAAAGAGGATAGTTTTAAGGGCTTCTGAAACGTATGTGTTTTATTTTCAATATCAATTATATTTCAAAGTTGGATCCTTTGGCAATAGAATGTAAATCACACTGAAATAGTGTTACATAATTGTATGGCATCACCAGAGGCCATTTTTTCTAAAAGGGTCAGTGTACATACAATATGACTCCTAGGGACCATAAATCAGCAGTGTGGTTGTACGGTTGCTCCCGTACCAATTCCGGTGCCATGTACAAAGGAGTCCCTGGCATAAGAAATAAATACAAATTGAAGAATCATGGATAGAAGCAAAACTCAGCAATAGCGGGAAAATCTACAAATTGAAAGCTAGTCATAAGGATTTCAGCCAAACCTTTAATAGATCTTAAAACCACAGTATTTGCAGACATGGCACGTGCGAATCCAAAATCGCATAGCTGTGACAGATAAGAAGAAGAATTCACAAGATTTCAACCACCTACACTGTTCTGTGAAGAGATGTGGGAAAACTAGCATCTAAGATAAGTTACAACAATCAAAATACAGGACTCTGTGTGGGATGAAATAATATTAACTTATGAAACATGTGTCGGCCAAACCATATGAAATTATCTTAATAGCTACAATGAATGATTCTGTAAGTTGTGCCATCAAGAGATGCATTTCATGAACTACAAGAGTTGCACACTTACGATAGTATTTTAGCAAATAAACTAGCTCTTTTATATTTTGTAACTCGTACCGTGAAATAATATAGTTACATGATCATGTCTAACCTTAACAATAGAACCGGCACCAATAAGAATGTTCTGTGGTTTCATGTCTCGATGTATTATACGGTTAGAATGCAAATAATGTAGAGCTGTTACCTGCAAGATGAAACAGACTGACACATTTGGGAAATGAAATAAGTTAAAAACTCATATTTACTCATAGTAGAGGGTAGTACCAGCTGCTTTGCAATTGCTTGAACCTGTTCTTCGGGAAGACTCTTATCATCCTCAAGTATCTCAAATAATTCACCCTACATTTCATCAAATTTGATAAAAATTTACGCATTAGAGTAAACAATTCTTTAGCATCCATAAGTTACTCAGAGACAGTTACCTGAGCAAACTCCGTGACAACACAGAATTCTTGAGGACTTTCAAACGAATCAAGCATTTGAATAATGTTTTCGTGCTTCAACTTTCTTAAAATCTGCCACATATAGTTGAGAATGTTAAACATCAAAAGGTATCAATCACAAGAACTTATATAAGAAAACAAATTAAAAAACGATTACATCAATTTCTTGTCGCAAATTCTGTATATCCTTCTCACTTTTGCCATGCTTCATGATAAATTTCATCGCAACGGTCTGCCAATAAACACATCAAACAGCATTTAACAAACTGATCCATTAAACTTCAAATAAAAAAACACATCAAACATAAAACAGTAATAAAATTAACCTGGCCAGTGAATTTGCGCCTTCCTTTATACACTTTGCCAAAGGAGCCTTCACCTACTAACTCTATGACATGATAGTTTTCCACTCCCATTTTTTAATCTAAAAATCAAAGAATTAACAGCATCAAATTTTGCATTCAAATCTGGCATTTAAACCAAAAAAATTAAAGCTCAGCTGTTTACTAAACTGTATACTCGCAATCAATTTTACTTCTAATAAGCAACAGTGTCTGCAGTAAAACCCTAACTGTAGCTAATCCAATTATTCGAGTAATGTCATTAATTTCTTTAGCAGCATTGTGAATTTCCATGAAAATGAATGCATAATTATATAAATTAAATAAAGAAATGTGCAAAACTAAAGCTTAATAATGTAAATATACAAGACCTGAATGGAGTAGCAGAAGCCAGAAAAAAATTGATGAAGAAGGAAAAAAATTAGAATATGTACGAATGTAGAACTGAATCTCTTACGCGGAAATTTTTAGAGAGAGAAAGATATTTTTGAAAATTGATGTGCGAGAAAGTGAAATGGATGAATATTATTTTTCCCGCTTCTGTTTATTCAAAAATTGTTGAAGGTGATGACTTATATTTAAGTTTTTTTTTTATTTAAAAATCAAACAATAAGGTACTCTATTTTTATTTTTATTAATATTTTAGTCATTTTGTACAATTTTGATGTTGGACAGTTAAGGCAAAAAAATTAATTAAATAAATTAAAATTTAATTTAATTCACATATAATTAAAAAAAATTCGATTAACTCAAATACAATTATTTTTTATTTTTTTATTTTAGTTTAATTAAATTTAATATTCTATATTTTTAGGTTATTTAACTCTTCATCACATATTTTAATTCATTTTACATAATTTAAATATTAATTGACCTAAAAATAAAAAGAACATCATCTTCAATTGATTAAAACAACTAAGTGTGAGTTAGGGGTCTTTCTAAAGTTATAAATAAGTTAAAAACAACGTGACTGTAATATTTTTCATGAGTTAGGATTTAATTATAGGCTAATGCCTTAAAAACCATGATCTTTTAGCTCATTTTCAATTTTATCCTCACATTGAAAATTCGTCAATTTTACGCTATTTCGCATATTTCGATTTCGATTGTATCCCATTTTCTCAATTTTGACAATTCTTTTATTTCAATGATAAAATCATTCAACTAACTAAGTTTAATGATAATATTACATTCTTTTCCATTCGAAAAAGTATAGATAAATCTGTCATCTCTAAAAACTAACAAAAAACCATAATCAAATTAAAATTAATTTTGTAAATAAACTAAAAATCGACATTGGTCAACTTCCGATTGCCGAATCTGTCACCATTTTTCTCGAACCCGCCACAGACCGCCCTCAAACCCGTCTTTAAACCTGCCGTCACTCGTCTTCCATAGAAGATGAACAACTCAGCTCGTCTTCCTCATGGAAAACGGTAAGCAAATCTTCTTTACTCGCTATTCCTCGTCTTTCTCATGAAAGACAGGCAAGAAGACTAGTAGATTTGTTCGCCTTTCACGAGGAAGACGAGCAAACCTTGCTCGCCTCCATGGTAGAAGATGAGCCAAATTTGGTTTGTCCAGATCTGGACGAATAAGCTTGTCTTCCCTATAGGAAAGATGAACCGGTCGAATCAACAATTTTTGATTAACATTTTTTTATACAAAAAAATTAATTATTTATATATTAAATTTATTTAAATTAATCTATAATATATAGTAAATTTTGTGAGGAAAAACGTATTTTTTGTACTAGCTATAATATTAATGTCTATTTAAAAAGTATGAATTTTTTTTGAATGTTATTTAAGTGAAAAGAAGTTAATTTGATTTTTTAGGGTACAATTAAAATCGAAATATACGAAATATGATAAAATTGACGAATTTATAACATCATCATAATGGTAGAATTGAAAGAGGTTAAAAGGTCACAAGTTTTTAAGACATTATGCATTAATTATAAAGTTAATTACTATTACTCCATGAACTTTGTTCCGAAATACTATTTTTTCATGGATTTTGAAAAACGACCATTTTCTCCCTAACATTTTATATTTTTTTTTTAACTAAAACCTCCCTCTATGAAAAAAATTTAGTTTGCTGAAATAGTCGTTTTTAAAACTCATGGAAGAAGTAGTAGTATTTCATACAAACTCATGGAGATAGTAATTAACCCTTCATTATAACATACAAATTCAGGAAACGAGACGGTCCTTTGCTCAATTACAATCTAATCCCTCAACAATTTAAAACTACACTTATAACCCGGTCTAACTAACATATTTTCACAAACACCCTGATATGGCTTTGCTTCTGCAAAAAAGCAGATCCAAATTGAACGGCAACTAGGGTATTTGTAAAAAATATCCATAATACAGATAGTAGCTAGCTGGCGAAAAAGAAAATCTCCGAAATGGCCACGCCGTCAATTGAAAATTCCGATCAACCAACCGCTTTATCCACGGAGGCCGATCATTGCGAAGAAGATACTCCGCTTCCTAATTCCTTAAATCACGAGTAAGCAAGCGCATCGATAGTACCCTAATTTTTTTTTGAAAATTTAACTGCCTCTAATTTTGACGTTCGTGTTAGATAGATAGCAAAAAACAGTTAGTTTTGAAAAATAGAATAAGAATTGGTCTTCAGTTAGCTGCTTAAGTTGAATTGACGCAGCAGACATTGAAATTGCATTTTTGTGTTTAGAGGTGCAGAACTCAAAGTTGTGGTTGCCGACGAAGAAGTTAAAGGGTTTTCTGACGACGAAGTTAGAGGCATTCTTGAAATTATTGCCTCCACGGGAAAATTTTGGTATAGTTTCCGTAAATACCCTAACACAACTGGAAGAGTTCATTGTGAAAATCGGAAAAATGCATATTATTACATAGATTTTGTGCTTATGCGTATGCTTTTCCGTTCATTTTCTTGTAGGCATGATTGGGAAAAATTGAAGAACATGATATCCTTCCATCTGAAGCAGGTATGGGGAGGTATGCTAGCTTGTATGTTTCGTATTTCATTTAATTTTATCCCTCACTTTTACATGTATCACATTATTAGGATAAATATGCATGTAATTATCTGCATAATTTGCTCCGTAATGATGATATCCACACTTACCTTTTCTTTTTTTAATTCATAAAAGGTTCTATCAGAGTATCCTGAAGCAAAAATGACTATCGAGGAGCAGAATGCTAAATTAGGAGAAACTTATCCATACCTGGTGAAAAGATTGGATGAAGGTCGGTCCTTTCTAGCTAACAAATGCAATTGAAATTGTGAATTATAAGATGGGTAATGATGCCCTGTCTCATGCTAGAATACTGAATTTGACATGAGTGAATTGACGCTTGCACATGACCATGCAAAATGCTTTGGATTGTACACTTCAGAAGCAATGGTGTTAATGCTTTATTTTTTTTCATTGCTTAGCAAGTTCTTTGTATTTAGGAACCTGAAACAACAGCTCATTCAATAACAACACGGAAATGTTAGGCCTATGGCTTTAGTTGAATTGTAGGGATCTTGTCACGGGGAGCTGATGCTAAGTGATTTGAAAATCATAAGCTTTGTTCTATATTTGTGGTTAGTAATGTTTTCTGGTTTAGGTTGTCGATACATGATCTTGTCAAACATTATGCCGTCTGTTTCAAGCTCACAATTTTCCGATGCTGCCATTGGCAAAATGTTATTTATGCTTTTTCAATAAGGAGGTCCTGTAATATTATTGGAGCGAGCAATGATGCTGAAAAGGGAACATGTAATGCCATATATGATTTATCTTTACTTGCAAAGTCCGGAGTAACTAGGATCGTTGTTTGGGTTTATGTTGTGCCCATAAGTATATTTAACAACTCCTTTTACACTGTTTGATAGGCTTGGTGCGTATTCTTACATATTTCTTCCTTTCTTCTTGGGTGAAACTGTTTTATAAGATTTTCTATTTGCAGCTCTTCATAGTTTTTATGAAGGTCCTCCATTTACCCTGCAGAGGCTTTGTGAGGTAATTAATTTAAATAGTACTTCTTTCTCTCTCTCTAGTTCATTCCTTTCTTTGTTTACTATATGACTAAACAGTAAACATATATATTGGTTGGGTTTCTCAACTGCCACATGACCCCTTAGTCTCTGTAAATCATACAAATACAATATTGTGATTCACTTGCAACCTATTACTTTTGAATATCATGTAAATCAGGGAAGATGTGCAGCATTTGTCAAAATTGCATAATGTAGAGTGTGATTTTTTTTTAAACAATGAGCGCTGACGATGCTATACATTAGACTTTGATCTGTGTATTTAGGTTATTTGACAAATTTGTTTATCGAAGAAAGTCCCTTCCGTTCATATGAAGTTTGAAAAATGCATGGATTCTAACAAAAACATTTTTTTAGAATCTCTTTATTCTGAATGCTGTGGACTTTCTTGCGATTTTTTTTTAGTCTTTTGCAATCTATAAGAGATATGGTTGAGCATGGATGCTGATAATTTTTATCTGCTTTGCATTTTGGTTTCCATGAAGCAGCGAAGTACACTGACTGCTACTTTTTGAGAGTTATTGCTCTAGATGTGGAAATTGTTTATGGCAATTATCTCTTCATCTAAATTCTAAAACTGTTTTAGTGGTTACATAGCTAAGTTATAGACTCCATGTATTTATTAAATTTTTGTTATGTGTCTTCCTTATAAATTAGGGATTATTTTATTAGCAAGAGAGTGATAATGTGTAATACAGAAGACGTGTGAATGGGTAATTATCATTATCTAACAATACTGCCACTCTGCTGATTTCTATTTGTCTGTCCTTTTAATTTAAAAATAAATTTAAATATTATGTTAATTGTGTGCAGTTTTCTGGTTGACAGATCCTATTGTCTGCTAGAAGTATCTATCCAATTCTCTCAAAGCTTGCCCTAGCTTTAGAAAAGGTGTGTTGCTAAAACTTTGACACCATTTGGTGAATTAATCAGCATGATACAAACTCAGTTAATTTAAGAGTTGGTACTCCTTAAGATATATGCAATCAGCAGTACCTCTATTCAATTGTTTTGAAGTGAATTGTTTGAAATTAAGCTTGAAATTTTACAGATAAACCGGAGTCAACCATGAAGTAAAATTGTATGGGTTTCATTTCATTTAGCTTGTTTAATAGGTGTTAAGAGTTGGTTACTAAATCCCGTAATTGGTCTAGGTGATTCTTATCTAAGAACTGAAACATACTATTAGAATTGTGTTTTTGGAGTTCCCGACAAACCCCCTCTTCTCTCTTCCGTTGATATCTTTTCCTTTTCTTGCTTTTCTTCAATTCTTTCCCTGTATCTTCTGTATTTTTTTAATCTGCTGCCTGGTTGCTGATCTGGTTATGTTTATGGTGCCTAATTTAGGCAGTCTTCTGTTGCATCTACATCCACATCATTTCCTGTTTGTTGCACGATTTGGGCTATATTTGTGATGCCTAGCTTTACTAACATATTTGATATTGTTCCAGAATCTGTTGGTCACATCTATATTAACTGTTTGTTTGGATCCGTATCCACAAGCAATGCAAAAGCAAGATGAACCAAATAAACAACATGAAGGACCACAACTGCAAGCTATTTTAGTTGAAAATGGGATTGAACCTATGGCAGGGGATGTGGATGAAATTATGACGGAGGTACAAGAGGCTGTTGTCGACGATGATATGACCATGGACATCGAAGCCTTCCAAGGAATAGTTGGTTCTTCGGAGCAAAATTCTACACCTGCTCCAAGTTCATAAAGTTAGTCTCTAAGTTCATTGGTTGTGCAATTTGAATATAAAATTAGACTTGTGTATTTATACAATTGTTAGTGTAATCTCTACCTTGCCTGAGGTAATTTGGATACTTATTTGGATGAGTTTTGGTAATAGGATAAGTTTTAAGAGTATGGATTGAGCAAAATTATAAAATTAAATTGAACCCCACCCCAAAACTGTACTTTGTCCTGAAGCCTCCGCTTGTAGAGTCAGTCCATGGTACCACAATTCCTGATTTTCGTCCATTGCTTGGCATTGCTCACAAACCAAAAAAAGTAATTCATAATTTTATTGTGTATAAATATCTTATTATATAAATATAAGGCAAAAGCTATAAAAAAACCCTTATAGTTTTTTAAAATTATACATAAGCCTTTAGATTTGTTTGGGTACTAAAAGACCCTCGTTGTTTCAAAATTGAAATTTAAACTCTTTCGTCCATAATGTTATAAATTGTTTTTAATGATGTGATTTTAGAAAAAAATTCAAAATTTTTTTAATATTTAAAATATTTACTAATTTAAAATTTATGATTTTTAACACTCTTTCACCCCGTTCTTCCTAATTAGCTTCAATTAATTAAAATTCTTATTAAATCAACTACAACCTAATCAAACCTAATTAAATCAATCTAAACCCAACCAAACAAAATCTAATTAAATCAATTAAAACTCAATTAAATCAAAGAAAATTCAATCAATAAAACACAATTAAACCAATCAAACTCAATTAATTAAATCTAATTATATTAATCAAAATCCAATTAATAAAACCTAATTAAGCGTTAACTAAATCAATAAAAACCCAATTAAATCAAGTAAAAATAATTAAACTTAATATAATCTAATTAAAACCTATTCTGAAAATTGACGACCTTTTTTGAAAACTGCCGCCATCCCGAAAACCACCGTGTATGTTCTCTGAAAACAAATGAGACGAACCAGACATAAGCTCTTTTCTGGTTTGTCTTAGACGAAGAGGACTTCGTCCCTCTGGAGACGTTTTTTTTTAATTTGTTTTTCAAAATAAAATTATCGGATGTCCCCGAAGGGACAAAATACAATTATTAAAAAGATAAATGTGTATTTGAGTTTCTAATTTAAAATTTTAAAAGGTTTAATTTGAAAATTATTAAAATTATTAAGGTTATTTTTAGACTTTTTTCTAATAAATTTAACTCCATCAACTGCCATAATTAACAAAATGATTTATTTCAAAAAGAGTTTAATTGTTTAATTTTACAACAATGAGGGTTTTTTGTACCCAAAAAAGTTTAGGAGTTTATGTGTATTGATGGATCCAAAGAGACGGTTTATGATCGTTTTGGATAGATGCGGATATGGCCGTGTCATTTGAACAAGTGGGCTACGTGAGATAGACTCAGAAAAAAAGGAAGTGGGAAAGTTTGGATTTTGAGTCCGAGTTCACTCCGATGCTTAAGTTAGTTAAATGTTTCCAGTGTAATAAATATGCATAAAAAAAATCAAGGAATAAGACTATTATCCTTTTTATAAAATTCTGCTTGTGATTTTTTTTCTCTTTAGCAATGTGAGACTTTTGGGTTTTGTGGTGTTTTATTATATATTTTTGCAAAAATTATGAAGATTTTTTTGTACTTTTTTACCTAAATATAAATTCTATTATAAAATAAAATAAATTCTTAAAATATTAATTTTGTTTGGAAATCTCATGTTTTGCGTGTATGTTTAATTTATTACCAAAATTGAATTTTACAATTATATTTGTACCAGTAACCAGACTTTAATTTGTTTACAAAAGTAAGTTTTTGATAAAACACAACAAATGAAGTGTATATTTTTCGTTCTCTATGTTTCACTGTAACTTCTGAATAGTTCCCTTTTCTCTTACTTTTCCACCATGAAACTTTCTCAACTGAAGCTCAATCATTTTCGATTCAACCTGGCAGTCAAGTCTTTACGGCCGATCAGCCGGGCCCAAGCTCGAATTTAAAAGAGGTTTGTTTGTTTGCTTTCTTTCACTCTCTTTTCTTCTTTTAACCGCGTCGTTGACGGTGTAATTTACATACAATTAGAAAAGACTGTAATACAATGAGAGTAAAAATGATCACCGGCAGTGGAAACCCCGTACTCTATTTATTAATGTCAATAATGGATGTAATTAATAATGTATTATAGCTTAGTATTATTCCTTTTCTATCAAAAGAATTATGGCTGAAGCTCTTCTTTCACCCTTCCTTGAAATCTGCAAGGACCCATTTGTAAATTACGTTGTTCTCCCCATCAAGCGGAGGGTCAGCTATCCCTTCACCTACAGGGCCAAGGTTCACAGACTCCAAGATTTGGCCGCTAAGTTGAGGGACAAAAGACGCAGGCTAGAGGACTCCGTTAGTGATGTTGAAAGAAATGGGGAAGATGTCTATGAGGATGTTCGAAACTGGCTGTCTCATTCAGAAACAGCCATTCAAGAGGCTGAGGTGCTTGTCAATGCCCAAGACGAAGCAGCCAAGAAGAGGTGTTTTGTGGGACTCTGTCCCGATTTGAACGCCCGCTACAAGCTCAGCAAGAAAGCAGAGGAGAAAGCTTCTGCAGTTGAGCAGCTGGAACAGCAGGAAGCGGATCTCCGTCTCCGTCCAATTTCCTGCCGTCCCCGTCCTCAGCAGCATGTTGATCCGTCTGTTGTCCATTCCGAACAACTTGAATCGAGGTTGTCCGTTCGGAAGCAAGTTATGGAGGCTCTTAAGGATCCTAATCTCAACAGGGTCGGAGTATGGGGTATGGGCGGTGTGGGAAAATCCACACTAGCAAAGCAGCTCCATGGCCTCGCTTTAGAAGAGAAGCTGTTCGACGATGTCGTTTTTGTTGCTGTATCGGAAAAACCCGAGCTCGGAGAAATTCAAAAGAAAATTGCTAGTGTCCTGGATGTGAAATTCGATGTTGAGGATAGTCTTGTCCAAGCAAGACAACTCTTTAAGAGGATTAAAGGGAAGAAAATTCTTATAATTCTTGATGATATCTGGAAGGAAATTGATTTGCTTGAGATTGGAATACCGACTGGAGCTGATGGCAAAGATTGCAAAATACTGCTGACTTCAAGGGATAAACGTGTATTACGCGATATGGATGCGCAGAAAGAATTCATGCTTCAAGTTCTAACTCAGGAAGAGGCTTGCAGTATGTTTGCAAGGACTGTCCCTCATGCGAAAGATCCAGACTTTGATGCCATTGCCATTGAAGTCGTCCAAAAATGTGCAGGACTGCCACTGCTCATTAAACTTGTTGCGGGGGACTTGCGGGATTGTAAGAAGTTGGGTATGTGGAAGGAGAAATTGAAGCAACTGTCCAACTTTAAGGATGAAGAAATAGACTCCAAAGTGCACGAATCTTTAAAGTCAAGCTACAACAAACTGATTGGTGATGAAATCAAATCTTTTTTCTTGCTTTGTGCTCTGGGTGGACAATCTAACATTCATATTGAGTTCTTATTGAGGTATTGTATTGGTCTGGATTTGTTTAATGGGAGGCCTACTGTCGTTGATGCAAGAAACAGAGCAAATGATTTGATCAATAAACTTCAAGATCGCTGCTTGTTATTAGAAGGTGACATGGAAGGATATGTCAAAATGCACGACATCATTCTAGATGCTGCTTTGTCTATCGCATGCACAGAGAAACATGCATATATATGTCGAAGCAATTTGACGGAATTGCCAAACAAGGATTGCACTAAAATTTCTTTGCCGTTTTGTGATTTTCAGAATTTTACCGGATCTCATTCAGAAACTTTCAAATTTGAATGTCAAAATGCAGAGCTGTTGCTGCTCCTTACTGAAGATATTTCTTTAGAAGTCTCTGATTCATTTTTTGAGGGAGTGAAGAAGCTTAAAGTTTTGGATTTTACAGGAATGAGGATGGGGTGCCTTCCTTCATCCATCAAGTCCCTAGCAGACCTGCAAACCTTGTGTTTAGATAGTTGTCATTTGGATGAGTTATCTGTCATCGGAGAGCTTAAGCAATTGAAGGTCCTGAGTTTTGTTGATGCCTATATGGTTGAGCTTCCTAAAGAAATAGAGCAATTGACTCGGCTCAAGATTCTAGATTTGAGCAATTGCTCCAAATTGAAAGTTATTCCTGCTAATGTCTTCTCAAAGTTGACTATGTTAGAAGAGTTGTATATGAGAAACTTTATACACTGGGAGGCTGACGGTAATGCAAGCCTTGAAGAGTTGGAGCATTTATCTCACTTAACAACTCTGGAAATGCAAGTTTTAGATCTCGAGATGATACCAAAGTATTTCTTCTTCAATTTCAAAGGATTGCAGAATTACAGAATAGTTATAGGAGATGTCTGGGGCTCGGGAGTGAATAGTGATTGCTCAAGAATATTCAAGCTCAAGTTTAGGACAAGCATTTATTCAAAGCAAGGGGTACTAAAGTTATTGAAGGAAAGTGATGATCTATACTTAGATGAAGTCTGGGGAATTGAGAGTGTGCTGTATGATCTTGATGGGGATGGCTTTTGTCAATTGAAACATCTTCATGTCCAGAATGATCCTACGATTCAGCATATTGTCAATTCAACAAAGTCGTCTTCATGTCCGGCATTTCCCATTCTACAGTCGTTGTTTCTGAAAAACCTATCGAGCTTGGAGACCCTTTGTAATGGCCGGCTAACAGCAATGTCTTTCAGCAAACTGAAAGATTTGAAAATCAAAAATTGTGAGAGATTAACGACTCTGTTTTTGTTGTGCTGCAATAATGAAGAAGAAAGTGTTAATGTTGAGTTGACTCAGTTATACTCTTTGAAACTGAACAATCTACCCATGCTCAGAAGCTTATGCAACAAAACGAAGGTGCCACTAGAATCTTTGACAGTTGATGATCCAGCACTTCAGGAAGGTGTGTCATCAGAGGGTGAGCCACTATCACTTTTCAGCGGACTGGTATGTCTATGCACTGATCTCTTGGCAATTTCAATTTATAAATTCCTTATATTTTAATACTGTAAACACACAACTACTAACTAACTAACTTAATAACCTATTTTAACTCATGTTCATTGTATGCGGGCATCGACCTAGTTTATTGTAATTCCTGTTTGCAGGTTTCTCTTCCTAACTTGGAGAATCTTACAATAAAATCAGTTTGTTGTAAAAAGATATGGCAAGACCACCTCTCCATAACATCTTTAAATTTAACAAGCTTGGCTGTTGAGAGCTGCCATAATTTGCGAAATTTATTTACATCCTCAATGGTTAAAAGTCTTTCACAGCTCAAACATATTCAGATACGAGATTGTGATTTCATTGAAGAGATAGTTGTCACAGGGGACTCTGTAGATGAAACAGAGAAGACGGCAAGAATATGTTTCCCTAAACTGGAAAGGTTGACGCTTGCACGTCTTCCAAAGTTAAGTAGATTCTGCACTGGGCATCCAATTGAATTTCAGTCTCTTGAGGAATTGGTTATTAATAAATGCTCTGGTTTGAATACCTTTGTTGCCGGTACCCAACAAGTTAACTTAAAGGCGAACAACAACTCTGAAACGCAATTTCTCTTTAATGGAATGGTGACTTTCTTTTTTCTTTTATTTCATTCATGTCTTTGTTTTTCGTTTTTTCGTTTTTATTGTTATTGTTTGTAATAACTGGAAATAGTATTTCAGGTTGGATTTCCTAAGTTAGAGACATTGGGGCTTGTCGACATAAAGAACTTGGAAAACATATGGCATACTGAGCTCATGCCTAATTCTTTCTCCAAACTAAAAGTCTTGGTTATTCATGATTGTCATAAGCTATTAACGGTTTTTCCACCTCATGACTTGTCTAGATTCCATACACTAGAGAGGTTGAGAATTCATTATTGTGATTCATTGCAAGAAATATTTCAATTCATAGAATCAAACGCTGAAGAAGACACGGATGTTGTTGTAGAATTTAAGCTTAGGGAATTGCAAATCTCCTTCCTTAAAAAATTAAAGACGATATGGAGTAATAATCCACCAACAAGTTTTACTTTCCAAGAACTACAGTCGGTGGAAGTTGAATCTTGTTGGGATATGAAAAGTATATTTCCAACGTCCATAGCTACAGGCCTTTCTCAGCTTCAAAATTTAACAATAGAAAGGTGTGGTAAAGTAGAGGGAATTGTAGCGAAAAGTGAAAGCGCAGGATCAGACCCTAATTTTAAGTTTCCTCAACTCACTTCTCTTGTACTTGACCGGCTATTGAATTTAAAGGGTTTCTATCCGGAGAGGCATAGAGCGGTGGAGTGGCCAAAGTTGAAATGTTTGAAGTTGATTCAATGTAATAGTGCAATGATGTTTGGTTCAGAAGAAGAAGCATATGGTGATGGAGGAGGTGACAACAAAGAATATGTCTCATTCCAACCCTTTTTTATGTTTGAAAAGGTAACCATTTCTTTTCTATTAATTGATCTATTCGGGTAATAAATTTATTAGGTCATTTTATTATTGAGTTTTAACTTTTATATGACTGTTTAGAGATATTATTTTTAAAATATCTTTCACATTAATGGACATGTTATTTTTAAAATTTTGATATCTTGCCACATGCAGCTTAATCGCAACTTGGAGCAATTGACACTGCACCACAGTGATTTGCTTAGAATACAGATTGGTCAATCTCTTGCCAATTGCTTCTCAAAACTAAAAGTACTTACATTGAAAGACTTAATGCCTGAATCGGTCACTGTTCTGTTTGGTTTCCTCAAAACACTATACAATCTGGAGGAACTTGTTGTTGACCATAGTTCTTTAGAAGAGCTATTCTCAGATGAGGATGCAGTTTATGTGCCGCTGAAACGTATGACAATATCTGATGCTTCTGATTTAAAGCAAATATGGAAGCAAGACGCCGTATTGAAACCAGTTACTCAATATCTTGAGAGTCTGACAATCGATAGCTGTTATAGTTTAAGCAAAATAGTGCAATCAACATCATCCTTCCGAAATTTAGGGGCTCTAGAAGTGAATCACTGTAATAACTTGAAAAGTTTGTTTACAGTTTCGACTGCAAAAACTATGGTAAACCTCACCCAAATGAGCTTATGGGAGTGCAGTATGATGACTGAAGTGGTGGAAAACGATGGAGATGAGACAGAGGATGAGGTGGTTTTTAACAAATTGCAAACATTGCAACTTCAGATATTACAGTGTCTCACCAGCTTTACCCGGGGGAATCATGCCTTTAGTTTCCCATTATTAGAAGAAGTATTAGTTGTTGAATGCCCTCAGATGGAGATTTTTTCTACCGGAGTCTTGAGCACACCAAAGCTACAGTCGGTGGTCGGAAAGTTTAAAGATTCACCAGATGATCAATTTTGGGAGGGAACCCTTAACGCCACCATCTCATATCTGTTTGTGGAGCGTCTCCTACCACTAGGGGTGTGTGTATTTGTTTCGAATTTCTTTAATTTAAATGTGTTAGTGTTACTTTTTCATATCTAACTATGTACCTACGTGCAAAACTTCAAATGTCTGGTATTAATAGGATGAAAGTCGTGTCAAGGTGTCCAAGTTTCCTGCTCTAAAAGAGCACTGGCATGACCGGAACCTGGGGCGGCGCTTCCTTAGTGTGGAAACTCTGATAGTGGACAGGTGCGCATCATTCCCAAAAGCTCTATCAGCCAATCTATTGCACTCATTGAACAAGCTAACAAGCTTGGAAGTAAGAGACTGTGGATCAATGGAAGAAGTATTCGACTTGGAAGGAATGTCTGCAGATGAAGGTCGTGTTGGGTTGCTGCCTCGATTATATGAGATTCACTTAATTGACCTACCTATGTTGAGAAGTTTATGGAACAAAAATCCTACAAATTTTTTGGACTTGAGAAACCTTACAGTGCTCAAAGTGGAAAACTGTAACAGCTTGAAGTATGCATTTACTCAGAGTGAGTCCTTGTTTCTAGTGCAACTTCAAGCGGTACATTTGAAAAATTGTCACATGATAGAAGGAGTATTGTCTGAGATCATATGTCCTTCATTGAAGAAGATCAGCGTACATGACTGTCCAAATCTGAAGATAAGGCTGGAAAATGAACAGCTTGATATCGACAATAACGCCCATGTTGACTGCCTTAAGGTTAGGTTTTTGTTCTGCATCTTGCATTTCCTTTTCATTTTAAAAACGTGTTTAAAATTCTAACACTCTTTTTTTATAAACTACTAGGTCGATACTCGTGCATTGAACGAGTAAAATTAATTAATAAAATAATACCCATATAAAATTATAAAACCAATTATTAAAAGATGGTTTCTACCATAAGTTATGGTGAAAACAAGAAAATGTTATACGATAATAATCTATATACGGGATCAGATGCAAAAGTACAAATTAAATGACAAGAATGAAACAAGATTATTCACCTAAATCCTTAACTTTTAGCAGTCCACATAGTTGTGTCATATTATTTGTGTAACAAGCCAATGGGGAGTTAACCATGTTGAAGTATTTAATGATAAATAAGAATAAGTAATAATTAAAGATTCTTATTGCAAATTCTCACCGACTTGTTATAAATATAACATGATATATCAGTTGCATGAGATAAACACTCCTTTCCATTTGACCATTTTTTATTTTAGCATTAATTTCCCTCTTCAATTCATAGCATTCTTGTATTTATAATTTATAACATACTCCCTCAAAGATAGAAAAATAGAGACTGTTTTATTGTGTAACAATAGAAAAAGTTGTCATTTAATTTAAAATAAAATTATCAAAATACCCTCATAGTAGCATTAAATATAGCAACTCTATAGTAATTTTCTGTAAAAAAAATTAAAAAGGAATAGTAGGAATATTTTATTAAATTACCTATAATTAATGAAGGCCTAATGATAGATTAAATCCAAACCTTTGCAGATTGCTGTAAATTTATCCAACTTTTTAATTTTTGTAATAATAGTCTAATTGCAACATTTCGTTGCAATTTTAGCCAATTTTTTTTAATTTTTCACCTCAATACAATACTTATTAGCTTCCTTAGGCTTTTCTTGTCATTTTTAGCTTCAAACTTGTTTTTTTTACTTCAATTATTGAAAAAGTTAGAGAATTTATAATTAAATTTTAACGTTATTTTTAATTTTTTTAATATTAGAAGTTAAATTTTGAAATTCTGAAAAATCGGTTTTGCTAATTACAGAGTTAATATATAAATTCAAGTAAAAATATTTTTATATTTAATACAAGTAATGGACTAACTATATGTTATTCCCGAAGTATGAAATATCGCTATTTAATCAGCTTATTTCTTTTATTAAATACACCGTTTTTCTTCTTTAGGTTGCATTCCCAAACTTAGTTGCACTGGGAGTAGAATGGAACATAGTGAAAGAGATATGGTCCGGAAGATCTGGAATCCCATTTTTGGGCAGACTAAAAGGCATTGGGCTTACCAATTTTCCTGGTGAACAAGCAGTTTTGCCATCAAATTTCCTTCAAACTCTCCGAGTTCTGGAGCAGCTTGTTCTTAGTGATGCTTCTTTTGAAGAAATAACCATTGATGAAGTGGATGTTGGCGACCAATTTCTTGCACATTTAAGAGCGGTAAAACTGTGTAAGCTGCCAAATCTTAAGCACCTAATAAAGCAAAACTCGCGAATAGCCCTGGTTATTGAACAATTGGAAATACTTAAAGTCGTGGAATGTGGCAGATTGAAAGTTTTAGTTTCACCCTTAGTATCTTTCCAATATCTAACAGTTCTACAAGTATCAAAATGTCACGGTCTAATAAATCTGATGACTCCGGCAACTGCAAGAAGTCTTGTGCAACTCGAAAGAATGGTTATAAATAAATGTGAAATGATAAAAGAAATAATTTCCAGTGAAGCGGATGAAGTTGAAGATGAGATCCATTTGAGTCGGTTAGAATATTTTGAACTTAGTGGTTTGCCACGGCTCACAAGCTTCTGCTCAGGTAGATTTACCTTCAATTTCCCATCTTTAGTAGAAGTAATCATCAGAGAATGTCCCAAAATGGAGACTTTTGCTCAAGGAGACGTAACTACATCAAAATTATGGAGGGTTCAAACAGGAAAGCACAAATATGAATGGGAATGGGAGAGCAATTTGAATGACACCATTGAAACAATGTCTATGCAAATGGTACGTACTACTGTCAACTTTTTTAATGGATAACTCGTACATTATGTTATTTATACCTAGTATCAAAGAATTATTGCTTGGCAAAAAAAAAATGTTCTTCTTACTAGATTTTCGTGCTATAAAGAAGCAGACACTGTACAATTATTGTGACCGTGTGACCTTTTTTGTATCATGTATTTAATTAGCTAAAAGAAATTCACTTTCAGAAGGTGAGGAACTAAGAATACTGATGTCAAACTTCTGAATCTTTCAACACACACTCAACAGTTTTAGTATGTCTATAAATTGAGGAATCAGGTCAAGACGTTTTCTTGAGTATAAGATAGAAAGAATGAGATTTCATAAGAGTATGTTATCGAAATTGGGATTTCACATTTCACATATGCTATGACTATCAATTATCAAGCTATTTCATTTTGTATATAATTTTGGCCAAGTTTCCCTAACATCCATTTGATGTTGATATGTTTCTCAGAGTGCTGGGACAACTAGCTAGATGCCATGTTTCATATGCAAGACTCCAATCTGGCTGGTGTAAGATGAAATTTGTGACACAAGATTTGCAGGCTGCAAAGTATTTACTATATAGTGAAAGTTTTTTTTTTTTTTTTTCCCATCTCTTCTTATTCAATTGTAAGATAAGCTATGATTCAAATATGCTTGAGTTTTGGCAAGCGACCTGACTACTATGTTGTTGAAAAAAATTATTTCACCTGTGTTTTCCCATAATCAGTGTTTAAGTTCTGATGTAGTGGTTTTTAAATTTATTCATGAATTTCTATTATCACCATCTGATGCATTACTATTAAGGTACATAAAATTATCATCCCAAGTATTGAATATTAAATACTGTTCACAAGATTAACAGGCAGGGTATTTGAACCCAACAGAACAGTATGCATGACATGAAATTTCATTAAAGCTAAAGCTTCTCTTTGTTTATAGTATTATTTATAAATATTGGATACAGAAATGCAATATGCATATTCATATTAGTCATCTTCGTATGTGTAAATTATGAACCAATAGATCTCCTTAGAGGCTAATTTTTTCTGGGAGAAATGTGTGCTTTAAGTGCATTTTTCATTGCACAGTAAACTCTCGTGTCTTGGACAAACCTATGTCATCTCTATCAACAGCCATCCACTTAAAATTCCAAACAAAATTAGCCACAAAATACTCCAAAATAAGCATTACCGAATCATATTCAGGACAAATCCTTCTTCCTACACCAAACGTCATTTTTATCCCCCTACTGCCTGTTATATCGAATGCCTTTGGTCCATTATCATTCAGAAACCTCTCAGGATTAAACTCCATGGGATCCTTCCACATTTTTGGATCCAACCCCATCTCCGCGGGCATGAAATTTACGGTACCATCCTTTGTAACCGTAAAAACCATCAAGAACTGTCTCGTGTCACTGCGTGCGGCAACACAAAATGTCCCAGAGAAATTCTTCTCAAAAAAAAAAAAATCCTTCAAAAACCAATGCTTTCAAATACAGCATTTTCTGCAAAATATTCATCTTTGATCTCTTCCACTTCAGCACTAATGAATATGTTTTCTTGAATATTTGGGTACTATATGAAATTTGGCATGATCCATTGCAGGGCTGTGGATGTAGTACCTGTACTAGCAGTAAGAATTTCACAACATGGACTAACTATTTCCTTTTCTTCAAGCTTTCTCTTCTCATCTGGCAAGTAAACTCTAGTTTTTCTACATTATCCTCTTTATCTTTGTTCAAAGTTGTCATGTTTTGCATTCTGTCCTGCTCTTATCATAGGAATCAATGCGTTTTCTTTGTCCTGCTGAAGCTTGCAGAATTCATCCATCTTCTCCGGAATAAAATCCTTGTTGGCATGAAATTCAATATATTGAAACAACCAAAACTCAAAAGCATCCTATGTTGAACTTTTTGTACTTCTTTCTCTTTTTCAAGCATGTCTTATAAAATAATCATTGATCGATGAAGTGGATGTTGTATGATTTTTATAAAATATTTTTTTTTTCCGGTTCTCAGGCGAGGACTTGCCTGAGATTGGGAAGATGAGGAGCTGGTGCTCCTCTTCTCAGGCGAGGAAGGAGCAAATCTGCTCCTCGTAAAAACGAAGAGCTGCTGCTCGCCTGGGAACCGGAATTTTTTTAGTTACTATTCATATCACTAGTTTTGCTTTACGTGTTTCACACGTGACTCCTAGTGTGATTCATCAAATTATCAAATATAATTTAAAATAGTAGTTAATTTGTAATAGTTTATCTCATTATGTTGAATTAATACCCAAATTTTATAATTATATTATATTTTAATAGAAAATATAAAATAATAATTAAAATAGTAATTTATCGGGATAGTTTTCATTTTGAATTCTATATGATTAAAAAATCATTAGAATAGTAATTATTAGATAGTAAAAATAGTATATTTTAATTAGTTTTTCTAGATAATTATCTTAATATAATAGTTTTTTTTAGTTAGAACTCTAAGTTATCTTAACATAATAGTCTATTTTAGTTAGTACTCTAACTATAATAATTATCTTAATAGTTTTTAATTAATAATTAAATTTTATAAACGGTTTTGACAAGTTCAGAATATAAGTGTGTTAGCTGGCGTTCTGCGATTTGTAAAAATAACCGTAACAAGAAGTGTGTGAATTTGCGGGCGTGCCAGGTTCGGAATACAGCCGTTAGATGTCAAATTCTGGCCGTCAAGTCATCTAACCGGAAAAACCAAAGTGAAAAAAAAAAGTTCAGGGACCTTTACCCTAAAATCACCTGTATATTTAATGGAATGGCGCGGAAAATTAAAAAACATTACAACCAAACCCCTTTTGAATCAGCCACAAATCCAATCCCTAACTCAACATCCTTTGTAAAGAAATGGCAATGTCTACTCTAATCCAATCCTTTCCAATTTCGCTATCAGCTCTCTCGGTAGAGCACAAATTAAAGAGAGGTTTGTATTTTGTTCTTTAACTTTAATGCAATTATCAATCTGCTTTTTCATTTTTCTTATTCCTGTTTCTTTCTTTCTTTACACTTTGTGAAATTCCATTCTTTTCTTTGAATTGAAGTTATACATAAACATTTCGTAGAAATTTACAATCTAATGAGAAAAACGGCGTCATTTTGACAGGAATAATTTGTATTCACTTGGGAGTTTGGATTCAGCGGCCATTGGAGGAGAGAAATGAAATTGGTGTTAAGGAAGGTACTGATGCTGCAGCTAACACTATCATTCACTTCAGCTAAAGGTAAAGAATATAGAACCCCAGGGCGCAGGTATAATGGTGCCGTCTCATAGTTGAGACCCGTTCAGGAAACCTCACGGAGCATGGACCAAAAATAAAAGGTAAAGAATATATGATTTGTATTTTAATTTTTAAAAGCAAATGCTCATTCAAAGTTTGAGAGTGAAATGTCTAGGGCATTCGATCTAAATCTTTAATTTTGTTAGTTTCTATGAATTTAATTTATGATGTAGTTACCTCATTAAGCCTTTGTTCGTTTGATAAAATGGAAACTTAAGTTTATCATTTAACTGGTTTTCTTCTTTTTCTATCATTTCTTCATTTTGCACTTCCCCATTGCATTAACTTCCGTCTTATTGTCTTCACTTAATTAAAAACGAAAGAATCATGGCTGCTGCTATAGTCATGTCTCTTATTTCACCGTTCGTTGAAATCTGCAAGGACCCATTTGTAGAGTACATTGTTCTCCCCATCAAACGGTGTATCAGTTATTCCTTCACCTACAAGATCAAGGTTCAGAGACTCCAAGATTTGACCGGCAAGTTGAAGGACAAAAGAGACAGGTTGCAGGACTCCGTTGGTGATGCTGAAAGAAATGGGGAAGTTGTCTATGAGAATGTTCGAAACTGGCTGTCTCATTCAGAAACAGCCATTCAAGAGGCAGAGGTGCTTGTCAATGCCCAAGACGAAACAGCCAAGAAGAGGTGTTTTGTGGGATTGTGTCCCAGTTTGAAGACCCGCCACCAGTTTAGCAAGAAAGCTGAGGAGAAAGCTTCCGCAATTGATAAGCTGGATCAGCAGGAAGCGGGTCTCCATCCAATTTCCCACCGTCCCCATCGTCAGCAGCATGTTGATCCATCTGTTTTTGCTCTCGAAGAACTTGAATCGAGGTTGTGCATTCTGAAGCAAGTTATGGAGGCTCTTAAGGATCCTAATCTCAACAGGGTCGGAGTGTGGGGAATGGGCGGTGTGGGAAAATCCACACTAGCAAAGGAGGTCCATAGCCTCGCTTTAAAAGAGAAGCTGTTCGACGATGTGGTTTTTGTTGCCGTATCTGAAAAGCCTGATCTCGGGGAAATTCAAAAAATAATTGCTGGTGTCCTGGGTGTGAATTTCGACGTGGAGGATAGGCTTCTCCGAGCAAGTCATGTCTTTGAGAGGATCAAAGGGAAGAAAATTCTTATAATTCTTGATGATATATGGAAGAAAATTGATTTGCATCACATTGGAATACCGGCTGGAGCTGATGGCAAAGATTGCAAAATACTGCTGACTTCAAGGGAGAAACGTGTATTACTAAATGAGATGGATGCACAGAAAGAATTCATGCTTCAAGTTCTAACTTATGAAGAGGCTTGCAGTATGTTTGCGAGGACTGTCCCTCATGCTAAAGATCCAGAGTTTAATGCCATTGCCATTGAAGTCGTCAAAAAATGTGCAGGAGTGCCACTGCTAATTGAACTTGTTGCAGGGTACTTGCAGAATTGTAAGGAGTTAGGAATTTGGGAAGAGAAACTGAAGCAACTGTCCAACTTCAAGGATGAAGAAATAGTCTCGAAAGTGCACCGGTCTTTAAAGTCAAGCTACGACAAACTGATTGGCGATGAAATCAAATCATTTTTCTTGCTTTGTGCTCTGGGTGGACAATCTAACATTGAAATCAAATACTTATTGAGGTATTGTATTGGTCTGGATTTGTTTGATGAGAGGCCTACTGTCGATGATGCAAGAAAAAGAGTATATTATTTGATTAATGAACTTCAAGATTGCTGCTTGTTATTAAAAGGTGACATGGAAGGGTATGTCAAAATGCACGACATCGTTCTAGATGCTGCTTTGTCTATCGCATGCACAGAGAAACATGCATTTATATGTCGAAGTAGTGCTATATTGACGGAATTGCCAAAAAAGGATTGCACTAAAATTTCCTTGCCATTCTGTGATTTTCAGAATTTTACCGGATCTCATTCAGCAACTTTCAAATTTGAATGTCAAAATGCAGAGATGTTGCTGCTCCTTACTGAAGATATTTCTTTAAAAGTTTCTGATTCATTTTTTGAAGGAGTTAAGAAGCTCAAAGTGTTGGATTTTACAGTAATGGGGCTGGGGCGCCTTCCTTCATCCATCAAACTCCTAACAAACCTGCAAACATTGAGTTTAGATAGTTGTCATTTGGATGGGTTATCTATCATTGGAGAGCTTAAGCAATTGAAGGTCCTGAGTTTTGTTGATGCCTATATGGTTGAACTTCCTAAAGAATTAGAGCAGTTGACTCGGCTCAAGATTCTAGATTTGAGCAATTGCTCTAAATTGAAAGTTATTCCTGCTAATGTCTTTTCAAAGTTGACTATGTTAGAAGAGTTGTATATGTGCAACTTTATACTCTGGGAGGTTGATGGTAATGCAAGCGTTGAAGAGTTGGAGCATTTATCTCACCTAACAACTCTGGAAATGCAAGTTTTAGATCTCGAGATGATACCAAATTCTTTCTTCTTCAATTTCAAAGCGTTGCAAAATTTCAGAATAGTAATAGGAGATGTTTGGGACTCGGAAGTGAATGATGAGTGCTCAAGAATATTCAAGCTCAAGTTTAAGACAAGCATTTATTCAAAGCAAGGGGTACTGAAGTTATTGAAGGATTGTGATAATCTGTACTTAGATGAAGTGTGGGGAATTGAGAGTGTGCTGTATGATCTTGATGGGGACGGCTTTCGGCGATTGAAACATCTTCGTGTCCAGAATGATCCTACGATTCAACATATTGTCAATTCAACAAATTCGTCTTCATGTCCAGCATTTCCCATTCTACAGTCGGTGTTTCTGGATAATCTATTGAGCTTAGAGAGTCTTTCTAATGGCCGACCGGCAGTAGGGTCTTTCAGCATACTGAAAGATTTGAAAATAAAAAATTGTGTGAGATTAACAACTCTGTTTTTGTTGTCTGGCAATGATCAAGAAGAAATTATTAATGTTGAGTTGACCCACTTATGCTCTTTGACATTGGACAGTCTACCACTGCTTAGAAGCGTATGCAATAAAAGTAAGGTGCCACTAGAATCTCATGCGAGACACAAACCGTTGATAGTTGATAATCCAACATTTCAGGAAGGCGTGTCATCAGACTGTGAGCCACTATCACTTTTCAACAGACTGGTATGTTTATGCACTGAGATCTTGGCAATTTTAATTGATAAAATTCCTTATATTTTTATGCTATAAACACACAACTACTAACTAACCAACAACCTATTTTAAGCCATACATTATACATTCTAGAGTTTTCTTTATGCTATAATAACAAAATACTAGCACATAATCAACATAGATTAAGCCGGTCTCACAACAACAAAATGTATCATAGGCTCCATCAGCAACTTTGTTCACATTTTAATGTACCATAAAAGTATTTTGAATTGCTTTTTGTCTCATCATTATCATCTACATCGAAAGATACTTTATGAAATCCTGAATATTACATTAATTCTTAGGTCTGTTTGGTTCAAATGAATTTCATAATTTTTATGGAATTCAATTGAATTTCTACAAGATATGTGTTTGGTTCAAATGAATTTTCGCAACTTAAATTTGCATTTACACTTGAAATACAATATTCAATTTATTTCATTTAATTTTAAATATGCTCAAAAGAATTATCTAAAGTAAAAGTTAATACAACTTTAATAAATTTCTTAAACTTATTATATTATAATTCAATATGCTTTATAAATTTAAAAAAGTAGTATAGTTTGATTTGATTTTTAAATATTAAATATGCCCGATTCCAAACTGAACTAAATTGAATTAAAAAATTTGAAAAATTTAATCTAAAAAATTTGAAAAATTCTAATCTTAAAACTTACTTAAAAGAAAAAAATAGATAATTTAAATTACTATTTTAGGGGTCAAATTTAATTGTTTTCTAACAATCACACTTTTTGAGCAAATCAGTGAACAAAACTAATTAAAAGAAGGCCTAATGTCTTAAAACCCCCCGACCTTTTAGCCCCTTTTCAATCATACCCTGACGTTGAAAAATTGTCAATTTTACCCTATTTTGCATTTTTGTGTTTCAATTGTACCCTGAAAAATTAAATTAACGTCTTTTGCGTTTGGAAATTTGTTTAAAACATTCTCCATGTCTCGCATATATTAATTGTATATTTTTAAAATTTATTTAAATTTAGTTAAATTAATTAAGAATTTAAATTAGTGTTAATTTGATTATGGTTTTTAGTTAGTTTTTAAAAATAAAGGACTTATTTGAATTTTTTTGAATAAAAAAGAATTTAATTTCATGTTTAGACTTAATTAATTGAATGATTTCATCATTTAAGTAAAAAAATTAACAAAAATTAAAATATTGGGGTACAATTGAAAACGGAAAATTCAAAAGTGGGTAAAATTGACAAATTTTCAACGTCGGGGTGGAATTGAAAAAAAGTTTAAAGGTGAGGGGTTTTTGAGTGATTAAATGTTATAAATTTATGGGTAAACAATTTACATTTATAATGTTGGGAGAACTAATTGTCGTGACCTATCTCAAAAGGGTTTCAATACTTTACCCTTTTAGAAAAATAATGTATGAAAGGATAGTTGTTTTAAAACCAAAAGAATATTTGAGATTTCACACTTACGGC